>NC_056730.1:695559764-695737264 GCF_019279795.1 Protopterus annectens | reverse complement strand
TCGTTGGGGAAACCTTTTTCTTGCTCCAGACCGATGTCAGTAAAAGTTAATAATTGTATTTCTTGTGGGAAGCAAATACCTCCTAAGGACTTTCACTCTTACTGCATTCCTTGTCTAGGCCCTGACCACGACATTACTAGTCGGTTTTGTGCTAGATTTCAATAAACGCACTATTCAACGTCTGTTTGATTTTGCTCTACATTATTTTGGAAGAAGATTTAATTACATAATGCCGTCAGAACAACCGATGACCGGAATGTATAAAAAATGCAAAGACAAAGAAAAAGACAGGCATCCAAGGTCCAAAACCGATGACGAAGCCTCTTCTAGGCCAGTCGGCGGTTCTCAGTGCGGTGCTTTCGCAGCCCCTGACACCCGCTACCTCAGAGCCACAGGCCGTAACCAACAGCCACGTGGAGACACCGAGGCCTGTAGAAACTCAAGGTATTGGGCCTACGGAAACTATACCCTCAGATGGGTCCGGAGCCACTGAGCAGGCAACGGCTTCTGAGGGTGTTTTCAGGCCTTCACAGCTTACAATTAAAGCTACTACAGCAGCAAAGGCAAAGTCAAAAACACCATTAAAGACAAGGAAACAAGTGCAGCATTCTCCAGAACAGTCATCCATGCCAAAGAAACAGATGCTTAAAATGGCCGAAAACCTTATTACTTTAATCAGGGGCTCCCATCCCCCTCCTGACAAAAGGCCTAGGCAAGACCCTGATTATGATTCCTCTGATCAGGTTTCCATTTCCTCCGATTCTTCTTCTTACCAGGGCTATTCTCTCCCTCCCTATGAGGACTCTTGAGGATGAAGAGTCCATTCCTTTAGCCTCACCGCCTGAGGATTACTCTTTTGGGGAAACCCTGCACACCATGAGGGAGCATTTCCATTGGGAGAGCCAGGATTACTCAGAATCCAAGAAAAGGCTCAGAGATTTCCTTTTATTGCCTCAGCACAGGCCCCTGGCTATCCCCCCTGTGCTTGATATTGTAGATGATGTTTTTTCTGAATCCAGTCTGTCTCCAGATTCTTTACCCCCTGCACCAGTAAAGCCAGACAAGGTACTACAGGGTCACTGATTCTCATAAATTTCTTTACAAAAACCCCACTGCAGACCCAGAAACAATTTCTCAGGGTCCTAAAGGGATTAAAGCTTCCACTGCCAAAAATCCTGTCCCCTCAGATAGGGATTCCAGAGCTCTGGACAGATGGAGGAAAAAAGTTTACACTTCTACTACTTTAGCTGTAAGAGCTTTAAACTGTCAGTTTCACATGCTTAAATATCAACAGTATCTCATGTCATTGTTAAAGCAGAAAATGGTTACAAATATAGAAAGTCCTGGCAGTAAAGAAATGCAGGATTTATTGCATGCAGTTGAACAAGTGGGAAAGCATACTCTGCAGTGTGGTTTTGATTCATTAGATGCTTCTTGTAGAGCCGCAGTTACAGGCTCAGTTATTCGAAGACATGCTTGGTTGAAAGAACAAAGTTTACCTGACCATGTTTAAGTAAAATTATTGGACGCTCCACTACAGCATGATACTTTGTTTGGTGTTAAGGCAGAGGAGGTGTTAAAGAAAATGGAGGATAAAGCAAAGTCAATGCAAACTGTGAAAGATTTCTTACAGGTTCAACCACCCAGATTTAGCAGAAACTGGCCTTCAAAAAATTGGTCCTTTCCATTGTCAGACAGGCCACAAAGAGGCAGATGCAGATGCCCAAGAGGCAGATCTCAGCCCCAAGGCTCCTAGAGACCTAAACAATGGGGTGCTTCAGCCCCCAAAGGAGGAGAAGACAAATCACAACCTTATAGGAAACGGTCACAATGACTTCCCTCTGAAAATGCCAAGCTCTTACCAGTTGACAGCACCCCTAGGGGGAAAGCTAGCACTTTTCCCAAAAAATTGGCACATGATCACCCAAGACCAATGGGTGCTAAATATAGTTTCTCAGGGGTACAGGTTCCACTTCCACATGCTTCCAAAACCAAAAGGTATGCCAAACCTACCACAAAACCAATGGGCAGAGGCACAAAAACAGATTGCTGCTCTTATGGATATGGGAGCTATTCAAAAAGTTCCACAAGAAGAACGGGGCCAAGGATTTTACTCACAATTTTTCTTAGTACCCAGAAAAGACAAAGCCTGGCAACCAATACTGGACCTGTCAATCCTAAATACTTTCCTGGATGTTCCAAAATTAAAAATGTTTAACACTACAACTTCTGCCCATGCTGGGCAAGGAGGTTGGCTATTTACTTTGGATCTCAAGGAAGGATACCTGCACATCTCAGTCAGACAATCGTGCAGTAGCTACCTCAGATTTATAGCAGGCTAAATGCATTACCAATTCTCTGCACTGCCCTTTGGCTTATCTACTGCACCCAGGGTCTTCACAAAATGCCTGGCACCAGTAATTGCATTTTGCAGACAAAAAGGAATTCAAGTATATCCCTACTTGGATGACTGCCTTATTCAAGCAGAGGGCAAGGACATTCTTCTAAAGCACCTGGCGTTTGTAAAAAGATTGCTAATTTGCCTAGGGTACACAGTAAACGAAAAGAAATCAAAACTAGTGCCCTCCCAAGAGATAATATTCCTGGGTGCAAGCTTAAATACAACTGCCCAGATGGCTTATCTCACGCCAGACAAACAAAGGCAACTGACTCATTACTTTCAAATGATGGCAACAAAGACCCAGCTCCCTGCAAGAAAAATTCTGCAGGCCCTGGGTTTCATGGCATCTTGCATTCTACTAATTCCAAATGCAAAACTGCATATGAGGAAACTACAATGGTATCTAAAAAGTGTTTGGACTCAGCATTGTCACAGCCTAGAGACAATCATAAACTTGATTCCCTGCCTACAGCAGGAGTTTCGATGGTGGTCCCCGGCCTGTCACCACAACAAGGGACAGCCTTTCACCTTACCTACAGCCAGGCAGACAATAACAACGGATGCATCGGATTATGCCTGGGGAGCACATATGGCAGTAAAATGTATTCAGGGCACATGGCCCAAGGAACAAATGCATCTTCACATCAATCAAAAAGAGATGCTAGCTGTACAGAATGCCCTGACAGCCTTCAAGGGCCTACTACATCCAGGACAACTATTAATAAAGACTGACAATACCACAGTTTTGTGGTACATGCACAAGCAAGGGGGCACACATTCCTAGCCCCTATGCAGACAAGCCATGACTTTGTGGAACACAGCACTGACCTACCAGGTACATCTGCAAGCACAATTCCTGCCAGGAACAAAAAATACACTGGCAGACAAACTAAGCAGAAATCTCATGGATCCTCACGAATGGAAGCTAAATCCACAAGTGTTCAACATGATAACAAGGGAATGGGGACGCCCAGACATAGATCTTTTTGCCTCCCCTCAGAATTGCCAAATACAAAAATTTTGCACAAGGACTTATCACTCTCAAGCATGGAAAGTGGATGCTTTATCATTCAGCTGGAAAAACCTGACAGTCTATGCCTTCCCTCCGATGCCTCTTCTCACCAAGGTGCTTCTAAAAGTCAGACAAGAGAGGCCAAAAATGATCCTGATTGCACCAGACTGGCCACGCCAGCAGTGGTACCCAATCCTAAAGACTTTGTCCCAAGGCCCACCTTGGCCTCTACCTCAAATCCCTCATCTTCTGACACAGCAAAACAATCAGATTCTGCACAGTCAACTCAGAACCTTAAACCTGGCAGCATGGCAGGTAATGTAGCCACTCAGACTGCACCTCTCTCTAAAGCTGTTATGGATGTAATTTTGGAAGCCAGGAGACCCAGCACTAGGAAATCTTATGCAGAAAAATGGAAGAGATTATGTGCTTGGAACCAGGCACAAGGGCTCGACCCACTGGTCCCTAACATACCTCAGATTTTGCAATACCTGACTGAGATGTTGGACAAAGGCCTATCTTTTTCATCTATTAAAATCCATGCCTCTGCCATTTCAGCTCATTACAATACAGATCCGCCTATTTTTTCACATCCTCTACTACGACAGTACCTCAGAGGGGCAAAGAATATAAGACCCCCTAGGAGAGCACCAAGTACCTACTTGGGACCTCAATTTTGTTTTAGAAAAACTAACACTGCCTCCATTTGAACCAGCAAGCACAACTGATCTAAAATTCTTGTCATGGAAAACTGCTCTGCTCCTAGCAATAACTTCAGCAAGAAGAGTCTCTGAGTTACAAGCATTGATGGCTGTGGAACCCTTCCTCATTTTTCATCAGGACAGGGTTTCTCTTAGGACAAACCCAACATTCATGCCAAAAGTGGTCTCCAGTGTGGCCTTAAACCAAACCATTCATTTGCCTACTTTCTACCCAAATCCCCAGAATAAAGGGAAAGACTTCTGCACGCATTGGATATACCCAGGCAGCTACGATTTTACTTGGACAAAGCAAAAGCTTTCAGAAAAACTGAACAGCTGTTTGTAGCATATGCTGCAGGATCACAAGGAAAACCTATTACAAAACAGACAATCTCCAAATGGATAGGACACTGCATCCGCTTCTGTTATGCACAACATGACAAATCTGTGCCTAAGGGCATTAGGCCTCATTCTACCAGAGCAGCAGCCACATCAGCAGCTTTCCTCAGGGGAGTACCAACCAAAGACATATTAGAAGCTGCAACCTGGAGCTCAGTGCACACTTTCACCAAGCACTACCACCTACCTCTCTACTCCAAATCCAGAGCAGGCTTTGCCACTGCAGTTCTGCAGGGCTTGTTAGCCTCGCCAAATCCAATCTAGACCCAGCCACCCAACCTCAGCTTTGGGATTCTACCCAAGTGTAATGACTGCAACAGTGAAACACGATGAACATAGTACAGTTGTGTACCTACCATAAATGTAGATGTTCGAGTGTATTCACTGTTGCAGTCCAGGTTACCCACCCACCATCCCCCTCTTTGCTGTGACTATTCTGTACTTCTCAACTCTATACAACCTATGTGATGTATTTGCTTGTAGATGAAAGAAATTTTTATAGTAATATATGCATGTTTTTTTGGCATATTTTTATCTTTTCAGCCTTCCTATCTGGGGGCACCTGACATCTGGGGCAAGAAAAACTGAAGAAAATGGCGCCGGTTGCAACTTTTATACCCCTGGCGCACTGACATCAGGGAAGAGGTGACAGCAACCGACGCCAGACCAAGACTTTGGAACTCGAGCCGACTGCGGGTCGCCTGCCAGCAGGATAACCCAAGTGTAATGACTGCAACAGTGAATACACTCGAACATCTACATTTATGGTAGGTACACAACTGTACTTTCTGTATATCTAGTGTCATTGTGCTGTAGCTCAGAGCAGATCTGAGTGTCGCCATTGAGATTCTTGACATAACTGTAAAATGCTTTGTGGTTGTCTTTAGAATCAGTGGAGATTTTATTTTCGTAACTAGCTTTAGAGGATTTTGAGAGATCTCAACTTCTTACTGAGGCTGACCAGGGAGTTCTTGCAGTCAGGGTATTTAACTCCTTTTTGCAACAGCTTCTTCCTTTGTTGTAGAGTTTGTTTATGTCAGGGGACAACCAGATTGGCTTCCTTTTTTTGGAGGATAGTGTATTGGTTCTGTTGGGGATGGCACAATACATGCACTCGTGTATGTGCTTATGCAGTGCATTTGTATAGGATTCAGCAGTCGTACCTCTGTTTTCCATCTGTATGGGTGTCGTGAAGCTTGCCACTTTTGTCTTAAGAAGCATTAGGTTGGCTTTGGAGAAGTTTTTTACAGTGGTTTCCTTAATGGGGGGGGGGGGATATTGATGTCTAGGGTGATTAGCTTGTGGTCAGATCTGACCAGCAAGGAGTTGACCTCTGGTGTGGAACATCGTTTGCCCATATTGGTAATGACCTGGTCCAGGATATTGCTGCCCCTGATGGGGGTATGGACAAGCTGATCCAGGGCATTGGAATTTATGAATTCCAGAAAGTGCTGAACAAATGAGTTTGTACATGAGTAGTTTTCCCAGTTGATGGTGGGTAGTTGAAATTACCCATTATTAGGGTATTGGGCTGTACCTTACTATTACCCAGTATATCAAGAAAGGTTGATTGGGCATCCTGGGGCATGGCAGGGGATCTGTAACAAGCTACAAACTGGATTGCAGTCTTGTCCAGTGTTAGTTGCACTTGGATAATTTCGGATGCATTATGTTCAGCAACTAGCCTGGAGGTGTGGATATCCTTAATGAATATGGACACACCACCTCCTTTACAGTTTCAGTCCAGGTTAGGTGGCCAAAAGGTGTGGTATGAGTTATAGCATGGTAATGCAGGGGTGCTCTCTGGAGCCTTGAACCAGGTCTTCGTCACTGTACAGATGTCGATGTTCGCCATTTTAAGGAGTGCCTCGAGTGAGTGCATTTTGAGGTTTAGACTTCTAACATTGAGTAGCATTACCCTCAGATTTTGTTTGCTTATACCTGCTACAGTGGTTAGTTTGTCATTTGAACCTTGCTTAAAAAGGCACTATAAGGGTGGCAAGAGCCTTAGCCAGTATCCAAACTCCCAGGGGTGACAGGTGCAGGCCATCTCTGGCAAAGCAAAGCATCGTGGTCTGTCGATCATGTCGGCCTAGGCAGACAGACACTGGATCCCCTTAGAATGACACCAGAAGCTTAGCTAATTGTTGAAGTCAATCATTTTGTCCTTGTATTGTGGTATCATTCTGGGCGATGGCAGGATACTACTCCGGGCTAGGGTCATACCTGCCTGGGCTAAATGATCCAAGAGCTTGCCCATGTCTCTTTTCATGTAGTCCAGGACGGTACATCTCAGGTCATTCAGACCAACATGGACAATGACAGAGTCATATTTGTACTTGTCGAGTGACCGAAGTGCTTGCGTTATGTGGCGGATACTGGCACCCAACAGGCAGCTAACAGTAACTTTCTTCTTGTTTAGCCTGATGAGTGGGACATCAGTGTGCCTGACTGTAGAGTCACCTATGACTAGTATGTTGAGTACGTTGTTTTGCCTTATGGGCTGAGGTTGAGTGGCACACTAATTTTGTGGGCTATTTGTCATTTGAGTAGTGTTGGGGGATGGTGGTTGCTTGCGTTTCAGCTTTGGAGGTCTGTGTTGTTTAGGCAGATTTTTGAGAGCCTCTGTGAATGTAGATGTGTGTTTTGTGTTACTATGTCTAGGTTTAGGTGATGTAGGTTTTGATGGACTGTGAGTTGAGTGTGGTGTGATGCAAGTGTTTACCTTCTTCTCTTGACTGTCTAGTACAGTCTTGGCTGGAATGAGCTTGGCTTCCAGTTTGGCTCTACAAGTGCATCTCTCACAGGTTGTAGTGTTAGGTGGTAGGAGGAGAGGGTTGTCAGTGTACATGAGGCAATTGATAATTTACCCAAGATGCCCAGATTCATCAGGTGGACAGGGGAACATACCGGGAGCTGACCCTTAGACATGTCTGGATAGGTGCTTATTAATTTAAGTACTAAAAATTGTTTTCCTCCTAACAAGTGAGGAAAGTTGAGTGCTGCAGTAATTTGTAGATTATTTAGAGCTTGCAACGAGTTTCGAACAAGTGCTGAGCACAAGGAAACAGATGTTCATCGTGTTTCACTGTTGCAGTCATGACTGTAGGGTTCTCCCCTGCCGGCAGGCAGCCCTCAGTCGGCCAGAATCCCAAAGTCTGGGTCCGGCGTCAGCTGTTCAACCATGCTCCCTGACGTCAGAGCGCCAGGAGTATAAAGCTGACAGCCGACGCCATCTTCTCCAGTCTTTCTTGCTGTGCGGTGATAGCAGTTCGCAAGTGCCGGTCGGCTGACTCCTGACGAATTTTACTGATATACTTTGGTCCGAAGACTTTCTTCTCCACTCAAAGCTAAGTACCCCGTTGTGGAAACTTTTTTCTTGCTCCACTCCGATGTCAGAAAAAGTTAATAATTGTATTTCATGTGGGAAGCAAATACCTCATAAGGATTTTCATTCTTATTGTATTCCTTGCTTGGGCCCTGACCACGACGTAGCTAGTTGTCGGTTTTGCGCTAGATTCAATCAACGTACAATTAAGCGAAGGTACGATTTTGCTTTTCATTACTTCGGTAGGCGCTTTAATTACAAAATGTCGTCGGATACGGTTCCGGCTACCGGAGTTCACAAACGTCACAAGGATAAAGACAGGCCTCCGAGGTCCAAATCTGATGATAGCACACAAGCGGAGCCAGCTTCAGGTTCGGCCGTCGTCAGTGAGGTGCTTTTGCAGCCCCTGTCGTCGGCCATTTCAGAACCAATGGCCGAAACGGACTCTCATGAGGAGCCAACCAGGCCTTTAAATATTTGTGTTGCAGGACCTTCGGACAATGCTCCTTCGGATGGGTCCGGAGCCGCTGTGCAGGTACTGGCTTCCGAAGGGGTTTTCAGGCCTACTCAGCTACTAATAAAGGCAAAGGCAAAGACTCCTTCAAAATCAAAGACTTCTACACAGGCCTCTTCTGAACCGGCTCCCAAGTCATAGAAACAGTTACTCAAGATGGCGGAGGACTTACTTACTATGATTAGGGGTTCTCATCCCCCTCCAGACAAAAGGCCAAGGCAGGATGTTTCTTATGATTCCTCTGATCAGGCTTCTGTTTCCTCAGTTTCTTCTTCCGATCAGGATTATACTTTCCCTCCTTATGAGGATTCTGATGCTGAAGAATCCATTCCTTCAGCTTCTCCCCCTGAGGATTTCTCTTTTGGGGAAACTTTGCCTGAAATGAGGGAACATTTCCACTGGGAAGGACAGGAGTATTCGGAATCCAAGAAAAGGCTGAGGGAATTTCTTCTTCTTCCCCAACATAGACCCCTGGCTATTCCTCCTGTTTTGGATATTGTGGATGATGCCTTTTCGGAGGCTAACTTAACCCCTGACTCTTTTCCTCCTGCTCCTGTTAAGCTTGATAGATATTACAGGGTTCCTGATTCCCATTAGTTTTTATACAAGAACCCTTCTGCTGACCCTGAAACCATTTCTCAGGGTCCTAAGGGAGTTAAGGACGCTTCTGCCAAAAATCCTATTCCTACTGAAAAGGATTCTCGATCCTTAGAAAGATGGGGCAAAAAGGTGTACACTTCTGCTACTTTGTCCATTAGGGCTTTAAACTGTCAGTTTCATATGTTTAAATACCAGCAATTTCTATTGTCTGTCTTAAAACAAAAGCTGACTTCCATTTCTGCCTGTGCAGATGATAAGGAATTACATGACTTATTGCATGCTACTGAACAGGTTGGGAAGCATGGTTTACACTGTGGATTTGATGCCTTGGAGGCTTCTTGTAGGGCTGCGGCCTCTGGCACAGTCATTAGAAGGCATGCATGGCTAAAGGAACAAAATTTACCTGAACAAGTAAAGGCTAAATTATTGGATGCTCCTGTTCAGCATAATGTTTTGTTTGGATCAAAAGCTGAAGAGGTGATTAAAAAGATGGAGGATAAGGCGAAATCCATGCAAACAGTTAAAGATTTCTTACAAGTACAGCCTCCTAGATTTAGCAGGAATTGGCCTTCTAAAAAAATTGGTCCTTTCCCACTTCAGACAGGCCTCAGAGGGGTAGATATAGATGTTCCAGAGGGAGGCCTCAAACACAAGCTGCTTATAGATCAAGACAGTGGACTGCTTCCACCCCTAGGGGAGGAGAGGACGGGTCACAATCTCAAAGGAAACAAACTCAATGACTCCCTCTGTTGGGCTACAGGAACTTCTTGCCTGGAAGCCCCTCTCGGTGGAAAACTCTCTCTTTTTTATCAAAATTGGACTCAAATAACCCAAGACAAGTGGGTTTTGGATGTGGTTTTCAGAGGTTACAAATTCCATTTTCATACCTTGCCAAGGCCAAGCGGATGGCCAGACCTTCCAAAACATCAATGGACGGAGGCCATAAACCAGGTGGAAGCTCTTTTGGCTATGAATGCCATAGAACTGGTTCCTCTTTCAGAGATGGGAAAAGGTTTTTATTCAAGGCTCTTTCTAGTCCCAAGGAAGCAAAACTCATGGAGACCCATTCTGGATCTGTCGGTCTTGAACACCTTTCTAGAGATTCCAAAATTCAGGATGCTTACTCTACAGCAGCTACTTCCAATGCTGTCCAAAAATGCATGGATGGTAACTTTGGATTTAAAGGAGGCATATTTACACATTCCCATCAGGCAGGACCGCAGAAAATACCTCAGGTTCAAAGCCGGATCGAGGCACTTTCAATTCTCTGCGCTGCCCTTCGGATTATCTACTGCGTCCAGGGTCTTCACCAAATGCCTGGCTCCAGTAGTAGCTTACTGCAGACTCAAGGGAATTCAAATTTACCCTTATCTGGACGATTGTCTAATTCAGGCAGACAGCAAGGATGTCTTACTCCAGCATCTAGAATTTGTACAGAACCTCCTCAAGTTCCTGGGATTCTCTGTAAACATAAAAAAGTCAAATTTGACACCATCACAACAGATAACTTTTCTGGGTGCACTTCTAAACACCACAACCCAGATGGCATTTCTGACATCCGAAAAACAGTTACAGCTGGCTTCAACTTTCAGAACCTTGGCAACTTTAACTCATCTATCTGCAAAGAAATTCCTGCAGGCTTTGGGTCACATGGCCTCCTGCATCCTTCTCGTACCATATGCAAGACTACACATGAGGAAAATACAGTGGTACCTAAAAAGTGTATGGTCTCAGCATTGCCGCAGTTTAGACATACTGATCTCCGTCCTTCCTTGCCTTCAAAAGGAATTTCTTTGGTGGTCCAGGGCATGTGCTCTAAACAAAGGGAAGCCCTTCCGTCTGCCTCCTGCCTCTCAGATTCTAACCACGGACGCCTCGGATTATGCTTGAGGAGCCCATTTTCAGGGCAATTGTTTGCAGGGCCTTTGGACAAAGGATCAGAAGCACCTGCATATCAATTTAAAGGAAATGTTAGCCGTTCAGAAAGCTCTATTGGCCTTCAGGAATCTTTTACAACCAGGACAACTGTTAATACGGACAGACAACACCACAGTTATGTGGTACATAAACAAGCAAGGGGGATCTCATTCCTACCCCCTTTGCAGACTAGCCATGGATCTATGGAACACAGCTCTAGCTTGCAGTCTGGATCTTCAAGCTCAGTTTCTACCAGGGAAACAAAACTTCCTGGCAGACAGTCTGAGCAGAAATCTTTCGGATCCACACGAGTGGATGCTGGACACCAAAATATTCAGGATGATAACAGCAGTCTGGGGATATCCTCACATAGACCTCTTTGCATCCCATCTTAATCAACTCCAGACTTTTTGCACCAGGACTTTCCACAGAGAGGCTTGGAAAGTGGACGCCCTGTCATTCAGTTGGAGGAACCTCTCGGGATATGCCTTTCCGCCTCTTCCTCTTCTTCCACGGGTTTTATTAAAGATAAAACAGGACAAGCCCAAGATGATAATCTTGCTGGCTCCAAATTGGCCTCGGCAGTTTTGGTATCCAATTCTAAAAAAACCTATGTCTGGACCCCCCTTGGATTTTACCTCCGTCTCCGAACCTTCTGTCCCAACATCAGGGTCAGGTTCTACACTCTCATGTCAGAACTCTCAGCTTGGCGGCCTGGTTAATCCAAGGCCTTTGATTTCTTCTTTACTGCCCAAGCAGGTTATGGATGTCATTTTAGAAGCCAGATGTCCTAGTACTAGAAAATCTTATGCAGGAAAATGGAAAAGATTTTGTTCCTGGATGCAGGCTCAGGATTCTGGTCCTCTTCTTCCTAACATTCCTTTAATTTTACTTTACTTGACAGATCTCTTACATAAGGGTCTCTCTTTCTCTTCCATTAAGATACATGCCTCTGCTATTTCTGCTCATTATAATGCAGACTCTCCAATCTTTTCCCACCAGCTCATGCGACAGTTTCTCAGAGGAGCTAAGAACTTAAGACCTCCTAGATCTCCTCCTATTCCTGCTTGGAATCTCAGCTATGTTTTGGAAAAACTAACCTTGCCTCTTTTTGAGCCTGCTGCCTCTTCTGACATCAAGTTTTTATCTTGGAAGACAGCCATCCTGTTAGCCCTAACCTCTGCCAGGAGAGTCTCAGAGTTACAAGCTCTTATGGCTGTGGAACCTTATATTATTTTTCATCAAGACAGGGTATCTTTGAGGACTAATCCTACCTTCATGCCTAAGGTGGTTTCCAAGGTGGCTTTAAATCAAACTATACACTTGCCAACCTTTTTCCCCACTCCTCAAAATAAAGGAGAAAGGATCTTACATTCCTTGGATGTACACAGACAGCTACGTTTTTACCTGAACAGAACCAAGGACATCAGACAATCAGAACAATTGTTTGTTTCTTATGCTTCAAGTTCCCAAGGTAAAGCCATTTCAAAACAGACCATTTCTAAATGGATTGCTCATGGAATCAGATTTTGTTATTCTCACCATGGAAAACAAATCCCAGGAAGTATATGGACTCATTCCACCAGAGCTGCTGCCACTTGCGGCCTTCCTCAGGGGAGTTCCTACCAAGGACATTTTGGAAGCTGCAACTTGGAGTTCAGTGCATACATTTTCTAAGCACTACAATCTACCTCTCTACTCTAAGTCTAGGGCAGGCTTTGCCTCTGCAGTCTTGCAGGGCCTTTTAGCTGCCCCTTCCTCTTTATGACCACCTCCCTTTCTTTCAGCTTTGGGATTCTACCCTACAGTCATGACTGCAACAGTGAAACACGATGAACATAGTACAGTTGTGTACACCTACCATAAATGTAGATGTTCGAGTGTCTTCACTGTTGCAGTCTGGGTTTCCCTCCCTCCAGTCCCCTCTTATTTTTACTTTTGTGTATTTCCTTTTTTTCACCATTCTTCTGACGTGTATTTGCAAAGGTTATGGGACCTTTTTTATTTTGGGACTCCTGACATCTGGGGCAAGAAAAACTGGAGAAGATGGCGTCGGCTGTCAGTTTATACTCCTGGCGCTCTGATGTCAGGGAGCATGGTTGAACAGCCGATGCCGGACCCAGACTTTGGGATTCTGGCCAACAGAGGGCTGCCTGCCGGCAGGGGAGAACCCTACAGTCATGACTGCAACAGTGAAGGCACTCTAACATCTACATTTATGGTAGGTGTACACAACTGTACTTTTTGAATGCTAAAACTAGAAAACTGGCTAGTTATATGAGAAAAGTAGAAGAGCAGACTTGTTGGCACCGGGAATAGTTTAACCCTAGAATTGCAAAACTGCGCAAACACAGGTTTTTAAACAGAAAGATGAAAGGGATAGAAATAGTCCAAAATGGCCATTAAAACTACAGATTCTGAGCTGAAACCACTCCTCCAGCGACAGATAGACTGCTCAAAGCTCATCACTCTCACTGATGAACAAAGAAGCTTCCTTCTATCTTAGTAAGTTCTGGGCAACACAAACTGCAAAACAGTCCAGAATTCAGCAAAATCTGAAAACCAGACTCTACTGGTTACAGAAAGGTGGGAAATGAGTAGAGAGGATTTTTTGTTGTGTTTTTTTTTTTTTTTTCAAAAATTAAAACGTATAGTAAAGCAAACACTATTAAAGCAGAGAAATGATTATCGCACTTGAGTGTGTAGCCCTCAACAGTTGGAAAAACACTTAAACACAATCAGTTAAAGTGCAAACAGTATTAGAATTCAAAAACAGTTCAAATATGTTGCAAAGTTAATAATAAACCCTCGGAATAGTGCAGCTAGCAAAAGTAAGCAATAAAAAGCAAAACAGAGGAACTTAATCCATTCAGTCTCCCTTTTCTCTCTGCTGTTGTAAAACTCTGCAGGACACCCAGGCAGTATCTTATTGAGGTAATACAAGTGCAAAAACCATGCAAACATGAGTTTTTAAACAGAAAGATGAAAGGGATAGAAATAGCCTAAAATGGCCAATAAAACTATAGATTCTGAACTGAAACCACTCCTCCAGCGACAGATAGGCTGCTCAAAGCTCGCCACTCTCACTGATGAACAGAGAAGCTTCCTTCCATCTTAGTAAGGTCTGGGCAACACAGAAACTACAAAACAGCCCATAATTCAACAAACTCTGAAAATCAGACTCTACTGGTTATAGAAAAGCGGGAAACAAGTAGAGAGAGAGAGGATTTTCTTTTTCAAAAATTAAAACAGATACAGTAAAACAAACGCTTTTAAAGTAGAAAAATGGATATTGCACTTGAGTGTGTAGCCCTCAACAGTTGAAAAACTCTTAAAAACAATCAGAGTGCAAACCATATCAGAATTCAAAAAACAGTTCAAATAAGTTGCAAAGTTGATAATAAAATGCTCAGAATAGTGCGGCTGGCGAAAATAAGCAATAAAAAGCAAAACAGGGGTATTTAATCCATTCATTAATTAATTATATATAACAACTCCAGGATCTCACAACAATGAGAAAGGGCAAATTCCACTTTCAAGATTTTATGCTATAGACATTTTGTGTTTCGTTTTTTTTTTTTTTTTTTCAGATTGCACAGGGCTATATATATATATATATATATATATATATATATATATATATATATATATATATATATACATACATACACACACACACACACACACACACACACACACACACACGTGTGTATGTATGTGTGTGTGTATATATATATATATATATATATATATATATATATATATATATATATATATATATATATATATATATATATATAAAATCTGCGATGGTGGTGCTGCGGTAGCGTTGTTGCCTCATAGCAAGACGTTGTCCCGTTCAATTCTCAGCTAGAGCGTCTTCTGTGTGGAGGCATATGTGAATGGGGCGTGCCTTCGTTGAAGGTTGTGCGTCAGGGCTGGTAACCCGGTACGTAAAAATCCACTACCAATCATTAGCGGACCGGAGCTCCGCTGTGGTGACCCCTAACCGGGAAAAAGCCGAAAGACACAATATATATATATATATATATATATATATATATATATATAAATAAAAACAATAAAATGTTGACACTGCTAATTGCTGACACAAAAACATCGACATGTCATTTCCCACACTCAGAGGTGTAACTGTGAGGCTTGCAACATAACAGTGAGTTTTTTTGCTGGTGGACAAGCCCTCCTTGGTAGTAATATGTATAAACTACGAGACTGCACAGTATTCATGAAAGGCCATAGTCCCCATCTCGAAGGATTGTGCAATCTTAACACATCTGTCGATCATCTGTTTTGTCGATTAGAGTTTGTCAACAGAACAGATGGTCAACTTTACATTCTGTCATTCACTTTACTCTTTCCCATGTATATACATATTTCCCATATGTATATTAAGGTTGTTTCTGAAAGACGTTGATAACTGAGCAGTGATTCCATTTCTAATGGGAGGAGTATTCCTTTGTATAGAAGGGTACTATGTAATGTGTGTTACTTTATGTTGTTTATAATATTTGGTTCCGTTGTCTGGCATTAGCTCCCCAAGTTTTACATTCCAGCATTCCAGACATAGACTTAAAAAAAAAAAAAAAAAAAAAAAGCTCAGACATTGCCTTACAGCCCAGACATAGGTCATCTGTAAGTAACCCATTAGAAACAAAAAAAAATGATGCTTCCTGAGGCCTTTTCTTAATATGCAGTTTTCTAACCCTGTGCTTGTAATGAATTGTACCTTTTTAAGTTACTTAAGGAATCAGGAGAATCCAGACAGCAGAGGACTGTGATTGTACTGCCTGTTTACAGTCTTAGGTTCTTTTCTGCATGCACCCAAGTCTGAACATGTGGATGTTAATCTGTTCAGCAAATACTTATCCATTTTTTAGTGTTATACTTTGAACTGCCACATATAATAATGGAGAAAACAGCCCTATTAAAGCAAAGGTGTAATACGGAACATTAAGGATCTCTGATCTAAAGGTCTTTTTTTTCACAAGTCATCAGTTTATTTATCCAGCCTTGCCAGCCACCAAAACCATAAACTATTTATTTAAGCTTCTCAACAATTGTTTCTCATATTGTGCTGTTATAGTTTCCATTACTTTTACACTAAAAGTAATTTCTCAAGCTTTTGGTTTTGTAAGTTCCAAATTGTTGAATCTCAGTAATTTTACACTGCTCCTGTCACTTATATTATCGTGTGAGTGGTAAGCACTAGGTAGCCTATCTACCACAAGAGGAGTTGTTTCTGGACCAGAAATTGTAGTTTATTGGCCGTTTGAACAGTTTCCATCTCTCGCAAATCTCCAGTTTAAAAGCCTGCGGTTTCCCGCCTTTCCTGTAACTAGTCTAGTCCATATACAGGCTTGCTGTATCCAGCACTGTTTATAAGCTTCTGAGCAGTGCCAGAGTCAGCTCTTCAATTTTTCTCTTAGATCTACTAGTTCTCTCCTCTCCTGCACTTGTACTAGCTTATTAGTCTAGCATTTTACCAAACTTCTTGTAGCAATTATTGTAGCCAGGGTTGCCAGATTTCCAACTGGCCAGGTAGGGACAAAGTGAACACAAAAAAAAAAAAAAAAAAAAAAAAAGTCTTTCACAGCAAGTCTTCCACACTAGGTCTTTAATGAGGAACATCAGAGTTCCGCATTAAACAAAAGTAGCACTGTGTTTATTTATTTATTTATTTTTTTATTGGCCCGTGCAATCAAAAATAAACATGGAGCTACTTCTGTTTAATACGGAACATCGCAGTTCTGCATTAAACAGAAGTAGCTCTGTTTTGCAAATTATTTATTTTTATTTTTTTATTGGCCCGTATACCGGTATACTGGCCAATCAAAAATCGCTAAACACGGAGCTACTTCTGTTTAATGCGGAACTGCGATGTTCTGCATTAAACACAAGAAGCTCCATGTTTAGCGATTTTTGATTGGCCTGTATGCCGGTATACGGGCCAAAAAAAAAAAGCGGAGGCTGCCCGGGATTTAAACCAGCAATACGGGACTCGGGATCAGGCTGCCGTTCTCGAGACAGTCCCACCCAAATAGGGACGTCAGGCAACCCTGATTTTAGCACACAAAAGTGCTACAAGCACTAAACGTTCTACAAGGAAACAAATGCCCACCCCCCCAGGCATGTCTAAAGGTCAGTTCCCTGTGCTTTCTCCTATTAACCTGGTGAACCTGGGCATCTTGAAGCATTGTAACAACTGCCTCATGTATACCGACAACCCTCTCCTCTTACCTTCCAGTACTCAGACTTGCAAGAGATGTACTTATATATCCAAATTGGAAGCCACATACTCTCCAGCCAAGAGCGGAATAGCTGGTCAAGAGGAGAAGATCAACACTTGCACCACACCACATGGAGCACATAGCCCTCCACAACACACACTAGCACTGCCTTCACATAAAAACTTAAACCACACACCAACCTTTGCAGAGGCTCTCAATAAAAAATCTATCCAAGCAGCAGAGACCTCCAAGGCAGAAACTCACTTGACCACAACACCACAAACACTAATCACGAGACACACAACTCTTCTAAACAGTGTGCCACTCAACCAAAAGCCCCTATGGCAAAACAGCATGCCCAACTCACTAGTCATAGGTGACTCGATAGTGAGGCACACTGATGTCCCACTCACTAGGTTGAATAAGGAGAAAGTAACAGCTGTCTATCAGGTGCCAGGATCTGCCACATAACGCACACACTCAGGTCCCTCAACAACAGGTACAAATATGACTCTATCATTGTACATGTGATGTGAATGACCTGAGACGTA
Organism: Protopterus annectens; assembly: GCF_019279795.1. NCBI lineage: Eukaryota > Metazoa > Chordata > Ceratodontiformes > Protopteridae > Protopterus > Protopterus annectens. The sequence continues at coordinate 695,719,593 of NC_056730.1, read as the reverse complement.
CCTCCCTGGACTACATGAAAAGAGACATGGAGGATCTCTCGGATTATGTAGCCCAGGCAGGTATGACTCTAGCCCTGAGCAGCATCCTACCATCAACCAGAATGATACCACAGTACAGGCAGGAAATTATTGATTTAAACAACTGATTACATTTCTGGTATCATTCTAAAGGGATCCAGTATCTGTCTGCCTGGGAAGACATGATTGACAGACCACGATGCTTTGCCAGAGATGGCCTGCATCTGTCACCCCTGGGCTTCTGGATACTGGCCAAGGCTCTTGCCACCCCCTATAGTGCCTTTTTAGGCGGTGTTCCAAAGACCAAATTACCACTGTAACAGCTACAAACAAATGCAATCTGAGGGTCATGCTTCTCAGCGCTAGAAGTCTAAATCTCACAATGCACTCGCTCGAAGCTCTCCTTAAAATGGAGAACATCGACATTTGTGCTGTAACAGAGACCTGGTTCAAGGCAGCAGAAAGCACCCCTGCACTACCAGGCTGTAACTCATTCCACACCTTTCAGCTCCAGAACTTGGACCGAAGCTGCAAAGGTGGTGGTGTTGCCGTATTCAATAAGGATGTGCACACTCCAGACTGGTAGCCCAACATAACTCATCAGAGATACTTCAAGTGCAGCTAACATTGGTTAAGACAGCCATTCAGGGCGTGTCCTGCTATAGATCCCCTTGTCCCAAGACTCGCACTCCATGTTCCTAAGCACCCTGGAGACCAACTACCCCCTCCATTAACTGGGTAAACTACTCATGTACCAATACACTTGCCCAACGTTTCCTGGAGTTCATTAATTCCAGTGCCCTGGACCAGCTCGTTCTTACCCTACTACAGGTAACAACATCCTTGACCTGGTCATTACTAACATGGGCGTCTGTTGCTCTACACCAATAGTCAGCTCCTCCCTGGTTAGATCCCACCACAAACTAATCACCTTGGAAATCCGCATCCGCATCCCTCCCACCCCCCCACAAAGGTAACCACAATGAAAAACTTCTCCAAAGCTAACTTTTGGTTCCTAAAAACAGAGGTGGCTAACTTCATGGCACCCATGCACATGGAGAATAGTGCATGACTGCAGAATCATACACCAATACACTGTACGATCACGTACACAAATGCATGGATCTCGCCATACCCAATAGAACCAAGGTGCTCTCCTCCAAAAACAGGAAGCCAGTCTGGTGGTCCCCTGCCATAAACAAACTCTACAACAGAAGGAGGAAACTGATGCGGAATAAGGTGAATCCCCAAGATTGGAAAAACTCCCTTATCAGCCTCAACAAAAAGTTGAGATCTGTCATCAAATCCTCTAAAGCTAGCTATGAAAACAGAATTGCAGCAGGTAGTAAAGACCACCACAAGGCCTTCTATAGTTATGTAAAGAATCTCCACAGCAATACCCAAATTTGCTCTGAGCTACTGCACAATGGTACCTCCTATACTGAGGTAATGGATATTGCCAGTATACTGGCTGACAGATTCAGTGCCAACTGTACCCCCCCAAAGGACCAATTGCAATACCAGTAGATTGCCAGGCACACAGTATTACTGCTGCACAGATTAAAACAGCACTGTCCAAGGCCAAGAATACAGCTTCTACGGGACCTGACAATATCCCTGGTTGTGTTCTACATGAACTACAGAGTCAGCTGGCACCTCACCTGTGTGCCCTGTTCAGTCACAGCCTTACCTCAGGCTTTGTCCCTACCGAATGGCACACTGCTACAGTCATCCCTTTCCACAAAGGAGGAGCGACTATAGACCCTGGGAACTATCACCCCATTAGCTTGACTAGTCTGATATGCAAAGCTATGGAATGCATCATCATGGACCTAATAAACAAGGATATAGGGAATCAACAAACTCTGGATCCCACACAGTTTGGTTTTGTGAAGGGTAGTTCATGCCTGCTCAGCTTGGTTGACTACTTTGAGTCAGTCACCAGAACTGTGGATTAAGGCAAGGTGGTTCATACAGCCTACTGTGATCTGGCCAAGGCTTTTGATACCATTCACCACTCAGGAATCATAGAAAAATTCACTAAGCTTGGCATCAACCCCTGTATCACTAGGTGGGTTGCAAACTGGCTCACAGATTGAACCCACAGTGTGAAAGTAGCTGACTCAAGTCAGACTGCCGAATAGTCATGAGTGGAGTCCCACAGGGTCAGTCCTGGGTCCTCTCCTGTTTGGTATCTACTTCTCTGAAGTCCAGGCCAACACGAAGGGACTCTGGCTGAAAAGGTTCACAGATGATTGCAAGTTGGAAGCTGCTATTAACTCCCCAAGTGATGTTGACATCCTACAGAATGGCCTCACTGAGACCAGCGACTGGTGTCAGAACCATGGCCTTAAGCTCAATGCTAAAAAATGTGTCATCATCCCTGCTGGGAAAAACCTGGTTCCCATGAATTACAACATTGATGGTAGCCCACTTAACACAGAAGGCGTTACAAGAGATCTGGAAAAACAGGTTGACAGCAACCTCTCTTTTGATCATCACATTGCCACTGTGATCAGAAAGTCCTTATAAATGGCACATTTTGTTACTAAGGGTTTTGTATCCAGGAAGAAAGAAATCAGTCTCCCTCTACTCTTCCCTCATTAGGCCAATCATAGAGAACAATGCCCCATTTGGCATGTTCCTCACTAGACACCTGCAACAACTGGAGAGGCCGCAAAAGTACCTCACAAAGAGAATCCTATGCCTTAAACGCTTGTCCTATATGGACAGACTCAATAAACTCCAACTATTCTCTGTCTCATATCACCTACTTAGAGGCGATCTCTGTTTGACTTACAAAGCCATGTCTGACCTAGCTCTGTTAGAAATGCTGCATCTAAAGAAATCCCAAATCCCTCCGCACCACATGCTCCAAAGACCTCAACCTCATTACCACAATTAACAGAACATTCTGGAGGGGTAGGTGCATAACCCAGAGAATGCCCATGCTATGGAACAAGACTTCCCACATACATGTCAAGCAGAGCACCTCGCTGACCCTCTTCAAGAGAAATCTTGAGTGGATGGGAAACAAAAAAATTCACCCCGGGGATAACTCCATTGGCTCTACTCGACAGAGGCACTGGGAACTAAGGTTGGGTGACACTATGCCAGGGTAATCCTATGGCTAGGCTTGTAAAGGCCCCAGGGCCATTAGCCTAGTACACACCTATGAACCTTCTTCAAAAGAACAGAAATACATGAGGCAGTTAGCATTTCTCAAAAGGTGTGCTGCAGAAATCTTTAAGGCACACAATTTGAGGAGCCTAGGTCTGATTGAGTGATAAAAGTTCTAGTCAGAAGTGAATTATAGGCTACTGTGTTTCAGATTTTTTCTTACTTTTTGAGGATTACCTGTAGTTAGGATATCCATTACTGCAGTCATTCCTCATGAGCAGCATGAAGTCCACATCCTCCAAAGTACGCAAGCACTGGAAAATTTACTTCTAGTAAAAGGAGCTGGCTTATTCACTGGCACAGGGACAGTGCTTTGATCTGTGAAGGCACCAGTCTGCTCCTGTATTGAGCCCAGAAAGCTGGAGTTCCAGGACGATTAGTGAGGGCTGACTATCCACAGGGCCACTGTCTTCAGAGAGTGACTGGCTGTGTGTGTTGGCGAGGCACATTGGACCACACTAGGACTTTTTCTTTTTTGTGGTAGAGGTTAAGACTGCACATGTGGGCACTTTGGGTCCATAGTACTACAAGTGGTTTGTAGGCTTAAGTAGTTTGGCAGCACTGGCAAGTTATTCATTCATTCGAAAAATAGTCAAGTCATCGATCAAGTTCATAACTTTGAAGATCAACAGCCTTTCTTTGGTTAAATTTAGAAATAGCTAAAATAGGTATTCTCGGCATTTCTTAGATTTTAATGCCAGTGTGCTGAGGCAAATTGTAAAACTACCCACTATCCTTACCAACCTAGTTCCTACCAGTACCCCACACTGCGTCTCCTAATCCCTGGTTAAATCTGACCACAAATTGGTAGTCATCTTTGCTAGGCCTAGCTGTACTACCCCATCAACAAATGAGGCCATTTTAGGGACTCCTCCAGGACAAACCTACTTCAGTTTACAGAAGGGACATGTAAAATTCCCAACAATCTTGCAAGTAGATTCCACTGCGAGAGCTGCTGCATTAACTTCAACTTTTGTCAGCACCTAAACAGCTGCACAGAAAAGTCAGTATCCATCTGCCATAAATATAATGGCTAATTCAGGAATAAATCTCTTTGGTGTAGAGCTCCTATATTAATGAATTGAATAGCAAAAGGTAAATGATGAAAAGTTGCCAGAAATTCCCATCGTTCTAACTCAAGTCAGTACTGAAACATGCCAGCAAGGAACTTAACTCATTAACTCCAATGGAGCGCAGGAAGTTCGCACTATAACTTCCAATAGGCAGAGCCTCAGCCTTTTGACAGAATCAGATTGTCCTTACATTTCAAACAAATGTTCGTATCTCTGAAACCATAGGGATTATGAAAGAAGTGTAAATGGCAAACTCTTCAGCACAAACTGTTTTAGTAGTTGTTGAGATTTAGAAAAATGTGAAAATTTATATCTATGTAAATTAATATCATAAAAACAACCATTAATATCTATTTACCTGTACTAGATAGACGTTGAATATTAATGCACTTGTTTGCTATTGTGTAAGCTTTAAGATGAAATATTTTAAAACTTTGTACGTAGCATGGTTTTGGAATTATTGATGCAAGTATGAACGAGCAATATTTAATGCCTAGAGGTGTCAGTAGGAGTTAACTGCATATGCACCTGGAGGCGTCACAAAGATGTAATGAGTTAAGACTACAATTAGAAAATATAAAACAGAATATGAAGTTAAGGTTGCCACAGATACCAAAAGAAACTGCAAGTCTTTTTTCAGCTATGCTAGAAATTTAAGGAATAATGTTTAACAATGCAGCACATCCCTAATAATATCACACACTCTGATCGCAAAGATAAAGCTAATATATTTGCAGACACATTTAGTGCTACCTTTACCCTACCTACTGTCGTTGTTGCCATTATCCCTGAAAAATTTAGTGTCCCCTGAAATCACCGTGGAGCAAGTCTTAGAATCCTTTTCAAAGGCTAGAAATAGTGCTTCCATGGGACCAGCCAACATACCAGGTTGCATTCCCATCCATGACAAGTATGCACTATATGAGCTTTGGCTTACTGTTCAGTCTCAGCCTGTTTACAGGATTGTTGCCTGATGCCAGGAGAATAGGCATTGTGACACCCCTACACAAGGGTGACCCTGTGCAGACCCACGTAATTATAGGGCCTTCAGCCTCTCCAGTTTTGTATGCAAAGCCATTGAATGCATCATAGTAGGGCTCATTTATACAGGTGTAGGCAACTTAGCCGAACTAGACCCCACTCATTTTGGTCTTGTGAAGGGGAGGGTCCTACCTCTTGAACCTAGTTGGCTCCCTTGAAAAAGTTACAGAGGCTGTGAAGAGTGGTCACACTGTCTACAATGCTTATCCTGACCTGGCCAAGGTGTTTGATACTAGTCCCCATGCTGGAATTATTGAAAAATTGGACAAACTTAATGTAAACCCTTGTGTTGTCCACTGGATTACAAATTGGCTATATAACATTATCCCTAGTTGTAAATGTTGTTGGCACACTGACAGCATATCCAGTTGCCTAATTAATAGCACTAAGCAAGCACTGGTGGATGCACTCTTCAACCTCTTTAACCTGAATTTAGCAACGTGACTGTGTCCCACAGGTGTGGTCTATAGCTATTGAGATGCTACTACACAAGGGTGGCCCACCCATTGACCCTAGGAAATTATAGACCTATCAGTCTAATGAGTTTTTTTTTTTTTTTTTTGCAAAGCCATAGAACTTATAACTGACCTAATTAACTAATCATATCAAAAATCTTATCGGACTCAATCCCCATAATTTTTTGTTTGTCAAGGGTAGAGCTTGTCTGCTTAATCTAATGAATTTCTTTGAGAGGATTACTCAAGCTGCAGACTATCAGGAAGGTGTTCATACAGCATATTTGACCTTACCAAGGAATTTGATACCATACCACATGCAAATATGATGAACAAGCTGAAGAAGCTACAAATAGATTCATATGTGGTTGAGGATTGGCTTATTGGTTAAGGTGCTTTCCTAATAGACACAAGGTATGTAGTGTGATTCTCACCTTTGGGAAATTGGCTAGGCTTAAAATGGCCCACAAGGGTAGCGAGCCCAGTACTTATGAACCTATGATTTTGTGGATAGACAACTGACTTAAGGGCAGGACTCAGTAAGAGTAGGTAGCTGCATCCTCCAAGAGTATGAAGTTGACCAGTGGAGTTCCTCAAAGATCTGTGCTGGGACCTATGCTGTTTAGTATCTATTTCTCAGATTTCCATATGTCAAATGAGGATCTCTGGTTAACAAAGTTTGCTGATGACTGTGTACTGAGAGTCATCGTCAAGTCCCCCTCTGGCATACAGACACTCCAGAAGCGGCTTACACTTGTTAGCAGCTAATGTACAAAAATGGGTTCAAACAAAAAGGTAAAATGAATAACATTCTACCATTAGGTAAGCAACCCCTAGTTCCAGCGTATAGTACAGATAATACACCACTTCAAAACAAAAAGATAGTTTGAGACTTGGGGGATATCTTGTAAAGTTTGGCCATTATGTCACAATGGTGGTTAGGAAATTTTAACCTTGCACAGCTTATAGTAAAATGTATCTTCTTGTAGATCAAAAGAAGTCCACACTTATGATTAGACTCCTCATTGAGTTCAACTGTCCCTTTGGGATGTACCTTACTAAGCATGTTAAGCAATGGGAAAAAACAAAGGGGAAGACTTTTAAGGATAAAGGTTATGGACTTAGGACCTGACATACCAGGAAAGACTGGACGCTATACCTCTATATTCAGTGTCATGTAGATTCCCTATGGTTGATCTCTGCCTTGTTCATACACCTCCAAAAATCAACCAGTCCTACTTGACACTAGGACTACAGGTCTAAATCTACTCCAACAAATAAATAAGACAAAGTAGAGGGATAGATTTGTCATACTGTACCTACCTCTTCTCTGGAACAAACTTCTTCACCACGTTAAGCAGTGTGACACACTGTCTACCTTTAAAATGATGCTAGACAGTTAGAGTGGGATTCATTAATTCACTATTAATATAACTAGCCATTTGAAAGGGGAGAAAAGACCTAAGGGTGAGTATTAGCAAGGCAGTAATGGACTTTTGGCACAGTTGCCTTATACCTCCTATGATCCATTGAATGTAAAATTGTAATGGTTTTGTTAATACCAGTGCATTGGAGCAAATTGTAAAACCACCAACTAGAGGCTCTAACATACCTTACTAATTTAGACCTCGTCTCTACCCCACACCATGTCTCCTCATCCATGGTTAAATCTGACCACAAATTGGTCATCTTCTCTGTCAAGCCTAGTTGTGCTTACTGCATCAACAAATGAGACCATGCTAAGGCCCTCTCCTGCTTCATTTGTTTTGTGTCCTAGAAGTATGTTTGACCACATTTGCTGATGACTGCAAGTTGAATTCTGTTAGCCGCTCACCACTGATACTAAGTAGCTCTAGCAAGAGTGACAATAGGGACATACCTGGTGTACTAAAAACTGTCTAAAGTTGATTGCAAAATAGTACAGTTTAGTAGTGTTTGGCAAAAAAGTTGTTTCACTTCAGATGTTGTAATTGTACTGCTCTTCACACAGAGATAGTAATAAGCAACCAGGGTATTAAGTGCATAACTGTTTCTCAGTCGTTCATCACGTTTCCACCAAAGTCAGGAAAGCCTTATATTTGGCCCAGTTAATTACCAAGGGAATATCTTCAAGAACCAAAGAGGTCATCCTAACTCAGTTTTCTTCTGTTATCAGACCCATCATCTAATATAGTGGCTTCTTTGGTGTATATACAAATCCATGCAAATTGGTCAAATGAAAGGGCCCTCAAAAATTTGTACCCAAGAAAATTAATGATCTTAAATCCTTCAACTGTTCAGAAAGATTAACACAGCTCTCCTTACACTTTGTAGCCTATCAGTTGCTCCATGATGACTGTGTCTAGCTTTTTAAGCTATAAAATACCCAGTCCTATCTGACAATCTATTACTTCACCAAACAGTACCTCTACATCAAAACATGAACAAGACTTGAAGGAATAGGTTCCTAACAGTGTATCCCAGCCTATAGACAAGTTGTTTAATCTATAGTTGCAAAGTATTTTTTTGGCTATCTTTAAGACTACCCTTTAACTGGATAGGTAGACACAAATTTACATCAGGCTTGTGTCCTCTAAGGCCGCGCTTGATTTTTGAGGTATTAAGTGCTTGACAAGGGTGGGAAATTTTGTCTACTTAATGTTGTATATGGCTATGCATCTAAATGATCCCTCTGATCACTTGCCTAGCATTTGTGTTCTTATGTAGGGGTAGAGCCTTGGATGGGAAAGTTGATACAAGAAATTGTTGATTTTTATCAACTGACATACATATGACGATGCTGACAATAGTAGTTGTTGCCTGTTGTGTGTTATTCAATATTGCATCTAGCCCCTGAGTGGCCACTACATAACCCATTAGCATTTTTATGACAAACATTTGAGTACTGGTGTGGATTGGAGTTTTGCTGTGTCTTTGGTGGCCGGCTGATAGCCACTGGAAATGGAATGTCACTTTGGAACATTTACATGGTTAGAATTGATATTGGTATGATTGACTGAATGTGGACCAGTGGCAGCGAAGATGTTAATCCAGAAGATGGCTAAGCAGACAAAAGTGGGTGTAAAACGTAATTGCTAAAACTGCAAATAACACATGTAGTGATATGTTTTAATATGTTAAAACCACAAATAAAATGTAGATGAGGTGTCACTGTAGGCCAATGTAGTTACTTGCTGTCCACATTTGGAGATGTATCTATTACAGCTTTTTAAAGCTTAACAGCAAACTGGTAGTAGCATTCAATTGACATTAAATCAAACTATACTTCAGATAAATTTTTATAACTGATGGTAACTGTAAACTAAGGCAAGTAGAAAAGTTTTTCATAATGTGATTTTTTTTTTATCCATATAACTGTGCGATTTATAGGTTGTTTCTGAGGGGCTTATGTATATCAAAAGATAAAGCATTCACCCACTCATGTGTTTGGTCTGTAGATAAATGTCAAAAAGTGTCTGAGTGTGCCAAATGTTATTAAAGCTTTCATTGTTCTCTGTCTGATGTCAAGACTGGTTAGATGCCTCTCATGTAGAAAAGGTCACACAGTAAGCTAATGTGTGTACTGTACTACTCATTTGCATACCAACTAAAACTTGGCTGCAGTTCACTGATTTTCGTGAAAACTTTTTTGGAGTATCAATGCCAGTTTTTCTGTCTTGGATGTCTTCTCATATTTATATATTTGCTCATAAAAGAGTAAAGGAAAGGGAGGAGAAAATTTCGAATGAGGGATAAGGGAACTTCAGTTGGGCATACATCAGAGGTTTACCTATCAGTGGTGGATCTGTTTTACAGAACCATTTCCTAATTCTTTCGATTGTTACTGGGCAGACCTACCTTATGCTATCTGACTTTTTTTTTCCAGCTTAATTTTACCGATTTATAAATGAGCAGTTAAACTTTGTAATAAACTCAGAGATGTTCTTGTAAGCAAAATAATCTTTGCTACAGACCGAGTCGAGCATTAGACCTGACTTATAATAGTTGAGCAATCTTCCCCCTTCATGCTTACACTGCCTTCTTGTGAACATAGACACATCCTGGTAAAATGGAACTGTCCACCTGTGCCACCTTTAGTTCTTGCATACTATGAACATTGGTGCACATTGCTTAGAAAGAAAGAGATTTTGTCAGTCTGCCATTTGCATAAGCTAAAAGACATTTCAGACTAAGCTTAAGTACCACTTTGAGGATATTTTATTATAATTCTGATATTAGTGAAAAGTACTTTGTGTTAAGATACCATGGTCTATATTCTGACATACTGAGGCCTGCAGGGTATATCTACCCCAGTGAAAGAAAACTGGTGTGGTTGTAGGAAGTAGATTTTCCATAGGGACTGCCATGATAGTATTTATACTACTACAGTCCAGAACATGATATTTGAAAGTTTTCATCTGCCTTGACATTAAGCTGAAAGACAATAAGGAGATGAGAACTCGCACTACAAGGCTACCAGGATAAAAAGTGACTAGTGGCCCTAGTTAAGATGTTCACCTCAACTGCAGATACCAAGCAGCATGGACGTTCTGAAAAAAAAAACTGCATTTAAAAGGATAAACATACCTAGAAAGAAAAGGAGAGAGAAATCACATAACCAGATGTTCACTGTGGTTGTCTAGGTCTGAAGGTGTTGCATCTACAGGGGCACTTTTGCAGCCACTGGTCCCATTATTTACTTTTACCAAGGCCTCTAGTGCTGCCCTCTGTGGATGCTGCCGTGCTTCTTGTCTCAGTGTCATCCACCTGAACCAAACCCATGACATTAACTGAGACTAGTTTTGGTCTACAGTACCCAACACACAGCGCTGCTTAATTATGGAAGTATCCCACCATGTTAGCTAAATAAAGATGGCCTTGTCTGCAAGGTGTAGCTTAGGGATGGTCTTCTGAAGGCTTCCAAACAGGCAGCCACTACTAATCATATAGACACACTTCGATCTGATCTTAGAAAAGACTTCCAACAACACCTCAGCAGCTAAGTAGGCCTGACTCTTTACTGACTCTGACCGACCTTACTTTTTTAGTTACTGTATAAAAAGACCCCCTTGATTGGTCATAATTACCCTCCATCTTCCTATGCATTTGACAGCTCTCCTCTGTCTGGGGGGGCTGCTGTTAGACTTTTGTATATGTCAAAAAAGTATATACTTATAGATCAAATGGAGACTGTATATGTATCAAAATGTTTGTTTTTTCTGGATTTGCAAGAAGTTTGCTTGCTTATTGTTTGGAGTGCGTTTGTGGACGAGAGATACGTTACTGTCCTAGTATGACATATGACATACAGTGATGCAGGGCACACACCTTGCTGAAAAAATGCCAGGTTAGAGAGAAGCTGTATTTTTACAGTATCTGATTTTTTCATTTACCAAGAAGTATGACAACATAGTCCTCAGAAGTAGGCAAGGATGTACATGCTGTTTTTTTGTAGTTTCAGAAATACATGACCTGTAACCCCAGAGGGGTGATGCTTACTTTTGCAAGCTTCTTACTTTCCTAAGTATACTCAAACACCTAAATTTTTACCTTGGCAGGCAGAGTGGTTAACAAAATAGCAATACATGCAACAAACTGTAGACGGCATGCTGAGGTCGAGACTTGCTCTCTGTATAGTGTGTGATCATTGACTGTTTTTACCAGACTTACACATGTGGTTCACATAAGCCCATGTTTGCCTTGTGTGCCTTATACTTTTTATGAGTACTTTTGCATAAATAATCTTTTACTCTGTTAAGATATGTACAGGTGATGTGCAGGAAGAAACATGAACACACATCTTTTATTCATTTTCTGTATCCCTTTTCCTATCCTTTGCATACCTGTACAGTGGATATAAAAAGTGTACACACACCTGTTAAAATGCCAGGTGTTTATGATATAAAAAAATGAAACCACAATAAATCATCTCAAAAATTTTCCCACCTTTAATGTGACCTATAACCTGTACAATTCAAACAAATCTGTTTGGGGGAAAAATATAAAAAATAAAAAACGTACAATAAGCTGGTTGCATAAATGTGCACACCCTTAAACTAATACTTTATTGAAGCACCTTTTGATTTAATTACAGCATTCAGTCTTCTTGGATAGGAGTCTATCAGCATGGCACATGTTGACTTGGCAGTATTTGCCCGCTCGTCCTTGCAAAAGCACTCCAAATCTGTCAGATTTCCTATTGGATTTAGGTCTGGGCACTGGCTGGGCCATTGCAAAACTTTAATTTTCTTCTGGTGAAGCCATTTTTTTGATGATTTGGATGTATGCTCGGTGTCATTGTCATGTTCATAGGTAGATACTAGGCTATTGGCCCTAGGGCCTATATAAGCCTAGCCAAACGGTAGGTTGAAAGGTGAAATTCCTCTTCATCTTCAGCTTTCTAGCAGACGCCTGAAGGTTTTGGCCCAAAAGTGAGTGGAATTTGGAACTGTTCACAATTCCTTCCACCTTGACTAAGGCCCAGTTCCAGCTGAAGAAACGCAGTCTCAAGGCATGATACTGCCACCACCATACTTCACCTTGGGGATGGTGTTCTTTTGGTGATGCAAAGTTTTGTTTTTGTGCCAAACATACCTTTTGGAATTGTGGTCAAAAAGTTCAACCTTGGTCTCATCAGACCATAACACATTTTCCCACATGCTTTTGGGAGACTTGGTGTAATGTTTTGCAAATTTTACATGGGCCTGGATTTTTTTTGTGTGTAAGAAAAGGCTTCCATCTTGCAACCCTACCCCACAGTCCAGACATATGGAGAATACGGGAGATTGTTGTCACATGTAGTACACAACCCGTACTTGCCAGAAATTCCTGCAGCTCCTTCAGTGTTGCTGTAGGTCTCTTGGCAGCCTTCTTGACCAGTGTTCATCTCATCTTTTCATCAGTTTTTGAAGGACTTCCAGCTCTTGCAGCGTCACTGTTGTCCCATATTTTCTCCATTTTTTGATGACTATCTTCACTGTGTTCCATGGTATATCCAATGCCGTGGAATTTTTTTTTTGTGCCATCTCCTGACTGATACATTTAAACAATGAGATCCCTTTGATGCTTTGTAAGCTGTCTGCGAACCATGGCTTTTGCCGTAGCAGGCAACTGAGTAAATATCAGGAAATTCCTACTAGGACAGCTGAACTTTATTTGGGGTTAATGAGTCTCTTTGGCAGATGTGTACCCAAGAAGACTGAATGCTGTAATTAAATCAAAAGGTGCTTCAACAAAGTATTAGTTTAAGGGTGTGCACACACATGCAACCAGCTTATTGTACATTTTTTTTATTTTTCCCCTAACATATTTGTTTTTCAACTGAATTGTACAGGTTATAGGTCACATTAAAGGCAAGAAAAGTTTTGAAATTATTTATTGTGGTCTCATATTTTATATCACAAAAACCTGCTATTTTAACAGGGGTGTGTACACTTTTTATATCCTCTGTAAGTCAGTAACGTTTGAAAAAAAAAATAAAAGTGATAGATTTCATATTTTGATCTTTACCTCTTCCTCCATTGTTTCCTGAAAAGTTATTTCCCATTTATAAAGTGAGGATTTTACAGCCTGTCACAAATCACCCTCTCCTTCTTACACTCTTTACTTCCAATTCTGCTTATCGTTTATTTAGTATTTCTAAATTTTTGCTTATCCTCTTTTACAGTCGCTATTAGGCAGTTTCCTTTTCTAATGGGCTTTATGCCCCACCCTTGGTTCTTCCTTTAGTTTAATTACATACACTTAGTTTATTTACATACTAGGATATGCAGAGTTAGTGGGAGCTGCTCTGCCATCCCTTGGAAGCACAGTTTTATCCTTTTAGATGTAGTTATGACTTTGGCATCTGTAATAATTACAAGGATTATAATTGAGATTTTCAGAATGATGAGACTATTGAGCAAATTTAGGGAAGTCTTGAGGGGTACAGTTCATTGATATATATTCTCCATGTCTGAGGTGTTGCAATCACAAAGTTAATATATATAGTTAGTTAGTTGGGGGTGCAGAGGTTTTTGTACCTTCTACAAGAGCAGTTTAAAACAGAAACAGTGAGTTTCATATTTTGCTATTTTAATGTTGTAGCTGAAGTATATTGTAACTGAATTTTCAGTATCAAGTTTTGCAAGTGTGACAGAACACTGTCTTTCTGCACTTGCACCAGGTGTTATACATAATGCTTGAGCTACACCAGACTGTTGTGCATAATTCTCAGACCATTATTTACAATCACTGTATGAATAATCACATTCATTATTTTTTATGTAGTTTATATATGAATAAGCAGCATACTGGATTAGAATTTTGTTCCTTATTAATAATCTACAGAATGCCAGTTCCTGCACTGAATAAACGGTTTCTCTTAAGTCCTTATTGTCCTCATATCGCCAATGGGGGAAGCTGGTATTAAACTTGTTACTGTTATTCCATTGCACATATGTGTCTATAGGAAAGCTTCTTAAAATTAGATCTGGACTGTTCAGCATCACCTTATGACATAAAGTAAAGAAGAAGAGTAATTATTATTTCTAAAACAAAAGGGTTATATCCTGACAAGCATATAACAGCCAGCCAGCTTCCAAAGCTCCAGGTCACCTTTCACATGCCCAAACTGTTAAACAGCTTGAGCTGTACTGTCTAAAACACCTGTTTGGGCACCAAGCCCTTCAGAGCTTTCTTGGTGCTATTCCATTACTGAGGAGATAAGTTCATTTTGGGTGGTCCTTCTTCCAGCCATCAAAAGAAAAAGCTGGTTAAATAGCCATTGCCACCACAGCAGGCTAGCAATTTGCCTCAGCTGCAGGTTTTTGCATCTGCTTTGACCAAAGCTGGTTTCACAGACCACTCATCAATTTTCCCTGGATCACTCCTCTGATGTAGCACTTATAGCCACTATGAACCAGGTGGGGGGGGGGGGGTAGCCACGTCCTCTGTGCCTGTTGTGATCCCCACAGTGGGCAAGGGAGAGCTACTGTTGTCAGTCTTGGTAGAAGGGGAAGGAAAGACTCATCTGTTCAGCCAGTATGTTTGCCTGTCCCTGAAGAAGCTATTGCCATTGATAAATCCATTTGCCCCAAATTTCCTGTCAGAAAGAAAGAGAAAACTAAACTTTTATCTACTCCTCCTAATAAAGTATTCTTGTCCATACAGATATAAGGAGGAGTAGATAAAACAACTTTTATATACTCCTCCTCATATCTGTATGGACAAGAATACTTTATTAGGTCTGGCTTCTATAACATAGTTTCTGGTAAAAAAAAAGAGGGATTCATCTTTTCCTGAAGAGCTTCAAGGTTTCTGAATCTGGACAGAAGGTAGGTACTGTAAACTAGCACCCCTTCCCCTTAGCTCTTCAAGTGAAGAGAAAAAAAAGTATTTTACTGTAATAAGCTGCTACATTGTAAGTGAATGGCTTATCACAGTTAGATACACAACCCCCCCCCCCCCTCCAGCTCTTCCTTTGTTTTTTTGTATCATCAATGGATGTTCCTTCTACTGACACACCAACCAGGTGGCAGCTGCGTGACCCACCCCCTTTCAGGTCCTGTTTCTGTGCCCTGCTATGAAACAGTTGCTACAGTTTATACTCTGCCTGCAAGGAGTGCTAAGGTACTAGTATTTAAAAAAAAAAATCTTCTGTTTAAACCATAGCAAACTGCTTGCTGCATTTATACCCTGCCTGCACAGAGCAGTACAGCGCTCAAGTTTTAGTTAATTTTTTACTTTTAAACTGTAGCAAACTACAGTTTAGACCATAAATGAAGTGCTTTTAAAAGCTGGTTTTGCATTAAAAAGTGATCGGGATTGGCTCATTGTGCCCCCCCCCCCAACACTTTGTGCCCTAGCCACACTACTGACAAATGGAATTTTCAGTTTCTCCCATCCTTCCTGTGCAGTCAACATTGGAGGCTATGTGTGTGTGTCACTGCATGCAGTTTCACTGATGGTCAGCCTGTTGCTCCTAAAAAAGCCGATAGGTCGTATAAAGTTCCTTAGTCTTGCAAGGTTTTATACTCTCCTTCCAAAGCTGACCTAGCAACTATAGCTTTAGTTAATCCAGCTGCTGCTAAACATTTTGTTAATCCCATTTTCCCTTTCTGACAAGGATGGTAAAATAATTGATAAGTACGAGAAAAAAAGTATTCTTCTGCAACTTTGATTTTTAGACTTTTGAATTGTCAGTCTGATATGCAAAAGTTTATTCTAATTGTGAAGGTATGAGAAAGTTTATCTGCAGTTCTTTCTTGTTTAGAAAAATCTGCTTTGAGTGGTTACATTTCTTCTATTTCACAGGTTTCAACTCTTTGTTTAAAGTAAGTTTATGATTACATAGATGTGTCTTCTGGGGCTATGGCCACTAGTACTGTGTCGAGGAGGTATGGGGCTTATACAATAAATATTTCTTCCCCATTTTCGTTTTTTTTTTTTTTTTGCTAACACTAGATTCAAAAGATGCTTCACATACCTATTCATCCAAGCTTTTGGCATTTCTTACGGCTTTGTGCATCTCGATATCATTATCCTTTCTCTACCGTATCCTTTTGACTGTCCACTTTTTGTGAGAGTGTTTACAGAGCGTCTAGCTCCAGTTATAGCTCATTGCAAGCTACAGCTTATCCACATTTTTCCATTTTTAGATGACTTGCTTTTCTTTGCAGAGTCTTTCAAAGTGTCAGAAATCTCTCTGTCTGTCTGTCTGTCTGTCTCTCTCTCTCCTGGCTGAGATGTCTTATACAAGCTGGGATTCCAATAGAACATGTAAACCTCTTTTTTGACTCTATCACACAGGATTGTGTATCTGCGATGTCTGCTAGACACTGCAGTACAAAAAAGATTTTCTTTTGCAAGAAAAAAATAGATCTATATCTAGATCTGTTTCAAGGGTTTTCTTCTCAAACTTCAGTCACTGCAAGTAAATACTTCAGGATTCTGGTTCTCATGACATCTGTGATTCTCATGATACCACTGTCAAGTTTTCACATGAGAAAGATACAAGTCCCTATGGTACCAGCAGCAGTTTTCTTTACAAATTCCATTTCTGGGATTTGTCAGAAGAGAAAACACTTGATGTAGACATCAGATATCCCTAAATTCAGGTCTCCCTTCTCCTTCCCTACACCATAGCAGTCAGTCACCAGAGACTTTTAGGACATTGTTTGGGGAGCAGTTTCAAAATGATAAAAAGTATCGGATATCATAAACAAGAAAGACAGACAAAAGCACATAAACTTCAAGGAATGCTCACTCTTATCAGGGCACTCAGTGGTCCCCAAGACCTTCTTCAGGTGGTTACAGAAAATACCACAGCGATGTGCTGCATCAATAAGGAAGGGTGAATTAGCTCTTGCCCCACTATGCAGACTTAACATGTTTTGGAATATAGCTTTCAGCACAGTCTCACTTTAAAAATAATAACATACATTTGAGTTTCACACTTCATATCCTTCAGAAAATACATGCTAACACAAATCATATAATTCTGACAACTTTCTAAGTTTATAAGAGCAATAATTAAAATCTGTCCCTATTTGGGTCTTTATCCCCCCATTATTTTAGGCTTTGTCCAGATTTGTTGAAGAAGCTGAGAGGTGTGGTCTGTGTGGAGTTCAAGTAGAACTTTGCCTCCTTTCTGAACAATCAACTGGCAAAATTATGCTCCTGGTCTCCATGCAAGAAGGCCTGGAAGATGGATGTCTTTTCTTTTCCTTCGACAGGAATGCTCCTGTATGTTTTTCTCCCCATTTCATTGATACCTAGGGTACTTCTGAAGATTCAGAAGGAATCCCCCAAGATCATTGTGATAACTCCCTCTTGGTCCAGGCAACAGCAACTATCCCTTCTTTTGGAACTGGCTAGGGGCAGTTACCAAATGGATCTGCTCACACAAGAACAATGGCGTTTGATACATCCTGATCCCAAATAACTTCAGTTGAAGGCTTGGATGATAAGGCTTGTGACGTCCTTCTCCTGGGCCAGTAATCAAGAAACCTCAATCCTCACCAGTGACAGTGGTGGGGGACGTTCTCGTAGAACGAAAATGGATACACACAGTATTTTCAGATGCAGCTGTCTGCACCAAGCACAATTTCCCTTAAGAGCACATAGGGAGCACACCCTGTCCTGAGGCTGGACTTCCTGCTCCAGGCCCCAGATAAGACTTCACCTTTCTCTCTGCAGACATCAGTGCTCTGTGTCCCTGTTCGAAGTAGCTGACATACAGTCTTTGGGATGTGATTTTCACACGCACACACACAAACGCGCATGCACACACACACACACACACACACACACATACACACACACACACACACACACACACACACACACACACACACCTGGGAAAGGCTGGCACAGATTTACCAGCTATGCCCCCTCTGCCATACTATAAGGTAGATTCACTGCCACCAGCCAGCTATTTTAAGCCTGTTACGAGGGTATGCAATTACTCTCAGTAAAATTAATACTATGCAAATCGTAATGTTAACCAAGCAGCAAGACTTTCAGGAGCATGAAGCCCACAGTGCCACCAAATAAATGCAGTTACACTCCATGGTTAAACTGTCTTCTAAAAGACCAGCCACAATGAAAGGTTTAGATACATTTAATAACAAAGTAGAAAACATGAAAATACTGAATATCTACAGTAAACGCCAGAGTTTCAATTCACAGGAAATCTCAAAACAACACAGCTGGAAAAATTCAGACAGATGCAGAAAAACAATGCTTTTAACTAATCTCACTATTTTCCTAACTGACTGAAGAATTGCGATTCCCTGGTTACTTAAGCAAGGTAAGATGAAGTGGATGAGTGTCGTGTCAGTTCCAGTAACAGAGTGCTGAGTGTCACTATCACATCTCTTACTAATATCTAAAATAATTTCAGTGCTGGCTGTAGAATGACATTACGTCTGGTTTACCCAATTATGTGGTTCCCACACTACCCCCTCTACTAGAAGCTGAGCTAGAATCTAACACAGATGGGTCAAAGTACACACCTATAGCTCTGCTAAGACATCTGGAGACTGTAAAACAATTCCAATACTTTCATCCTTACCAGCTATTATCTGGCATCCCAGGGTAGGAATTAGTTCACCACTAAGGACAATAAGAGCCCAGGCCTTGCTCAGGCCTTTCCCAGATGTTGAGTCTCTGGCTACATTCAGGCCTGTGAGATAAAATCCTTATAGCCTAAACCAAGTAATTTAATTTCTGGCTATTTTTCTTAAGGTAAGCTGAGCTGAGCTTAAACCCTTCCCTTCCAGTATCCTCTATTAGCATATACGCATTTTCTCAGTTACAACGGTACAGTCTGATATAAATGTATAATCTGAAGTAGTTAACTTCATTTGGGCATCAACCTATGGGTCTTCGGATCCATATCGGATCCGAGCCAGCAGTTTCCAACAGCTGAGATCCGAGCTCCAAGCTCCTCCCCCTACCCATAATCCCCTGCCATCCCTACCTGACCCTAGATCTAGTTTGCCACGGTTGAAGCCAGCAGCTTGACCTTTGAGTTTCAGGCGTCGGTTGTTTCTTAGCAAGACTTTTTTTCTAAATGTACCGAGTGTGGCCATAAGTTATCCCCAGCGGATGTTCACACTTGGTGCGTGTTGTGCCTTGGGGTTGAACACCTCTCCTCTGGCTGCACTATTTGTGTGGCGTTCAACCCCAGGGCACTTAAGGACCGGAAGTCGAAGTTGATTCTGGTGGGACTTCTGCCCCTGGACTCGGCTCCGACCTCCGGTCCCCCCGTGGTGCCTGCCGCAGCCGCGACAGTACCCACAACTGCTTCCCTTCCCCTGGCCGGGACTCAACCTCCCACCTTGGGCCAGGAGGATAGGGAAGCCAGAAAAGAGAAGCGCAGGGAGAAGCACCACAAGCGGCGCGCCGAGGCCTCTACATCGGCCCCGCCAGCTAAGCGAGCTTCTCCCTCCAAGACCTCCGAGCCTTCTCCTTCCCGGCTCCGGTCACCTCGCTTCTCACCGGGACCGGAGGAGGCCCAGTCTCCCTCGAGGTCATCGAGGCAGCACTCCCGACCCTCCTCGGTGGCCTCCTCTAGGTCGACCAAAAGCTTAACGGACGCAGATTTGGACCGATGATGATAAGATTCCTCCAGGCCCATCTGCAGATGGGAGTGCTCCTGCCTCTCCCCCCCCCCCTCTGGGGGGGAGCTCGACCCCCTTTTTCGCCCCGATCACTCCTTCTCCAACCCGCTTCCCAGGTTTGGAGTCCACTGAGCCGAGTGTCAGTGTGCCTTCGGCTCCGTCCAGGTCGGAGCATACGGGCCCGTCTGATCCGATAGAGTCGGCTCCGGCCCCGATCCGCTCGTCGGATCAGAGGGAGGGTTTGCTCTCGGATCCCAGACAGAGCAGCTCTCCTTCGGCTTTCGACATGGTGGAGAGGGCTCTGTCGAGGGATTCCAGGCCCCCGGCCACAGCTACGGCTCCACCCCGCACTCCGTCTCAGTTGGTTCTGACTTCTATCACCCGGCCCCAGTGACAGCCTGCTCTAACATCCCAGGTAGTTCCCTTATTGGGACATGATGAGCCTGGTGAGGCCTCCTCAGACAGCCCCCCTGAGGAGGTCCCTCACAAGCGCAAGTGCAAAAGGAGGTACTTGGACTCCTCTGAGTCCTTGACCGAGGACACAGATTTGGAGGAAGGGGAAGGCTCCCCAAGATCACCCCCCGAAGACGTCTCCTTTGGAGACATTATGGAGATGCTCAGAATAAGGGGAGGGTGGTCCACCCCAAAGCCTACCTCAGACGAGTCTGTGTTCCTGGCGGCGTTTGAAGCAGGCCCGTCTACCTCTTGGGTGTCCCCTCCAGCCGATCCCCTGGTAGACCTGATCACTACCAGGGCATGAAAGGAGCCGGACACTGTGGAGCCCGTCCCGAAGAGACCTGATAGGATACTTAGTCCCCCCTCCGACAGAGTGCACTGGAGTAAGGGATCCCCAGTAGATGCCATGTTGGTGGCGGCAGCCACCAAGAGGGAACTGGCCCAAGAAAGTCCCTCGGTCCATCCTCCTAGCAAGGAGTCTCGGGCGATGGATCGCCTTGGGAAGCGAGTCTTCAGTTCAGCTACCTTCTCGGTAAGGTCACTGAACTACATGGCACATGTCATACGGCTCCAGCGAGACCTTATTAAAGAGTACACTGGGTCGCCCCCGGAGTCCATGTCGGCGGAGGACAAGCAGGTGTACTCTGCCCGAATGCCCACTCTAAGGTCTGTTTCTAATACCTCTATGCGGCTACTATCCCATGCTATGGAAAGAGCCACTAGAGCTAGTGGAGCGGGTGTCGTCATGAGGCGACAGGCGTGGCTCCGCCACTGTGATTTCGCAGAACCCTTTAAAGTTTCGTTCGCTAATGCCCCATTCGATGGTTCTGCCCTCTTTGGCAAAACCATACGCGAAACTTTAGTCCAGAGCGAGAAGGACGAGAAGACGTCTGCCGTCAGAGTCTGCTTCTCTGCTCCCCAGAGGTCTTTCTCCAAGAACCAAAAGGGACAGAAGAAGATGTGGTTCCGGAAGTCGCAACAGTCTGTGACGCTCCGGACACCCAGTCCTTCCGAGGCAGAGGAGGACAGGGTGGACGCCGCCCTAGGGGCAGAGGGGGTCCGAGGAGTTTTGGGTCCAGAGAATCATTCTCTGATCGGCCCACGCAGCAACCCTGAGGGGTTACCAGACTGCTCCACTCTGGAGGCAGTCAGGGGGGCATTTTTCGAGGCACCTCGCAACTTGGGAGTTCATAACGACAGATCGCTGGGTGCTTCGTATCATATCCAGAGGTTACCAAATCCCGTTTTTTCATCCCCCTCGCAATCCCAGATTCCTCCCTGATGTCCCCCCCGATCAGAGGGAGGCCGCAGCTGTGGAAAATCCAGAAGCAAAAGAGCCATTCAGCACGTCCCCCCAGACCAGTTCGGATCAGGCTTTTACTCCAGGTTCTTCTTGGTGCCAAAAAAGACGGGAGACTTAAGGCTAATCCTCGATCTATCCCTCTTGAACCTGTCAGTAACCAAGGAAAAGTTCCGGATGGTCACACTTCAGTCCATTCTCCCCCTCTTGCAGGAGAACGACTGGATGTGCTCTATAGACCTCAAGGATGCGTACTACCACATCTTGATGGACAGACACTCCAGGAGGTTCCTCCGCTTCCGGCTAGGAGCCAGCCATTACCAATTCAGGGTCCTTCCCTTTGGTCTCACCACAGCCCCCAGGGTGTTTACCAGGGTTTTGTCAGTGATAGCGGCCCACCTGAGACTTCAGGGAATTCAGGTCTTCCCCTACCTGGACGGCTGGCTCCTGACCGCCCCCACAAGGCATCTACTCTGCGCGGCCAGGGTCTCTTTCCTCCGTCTAGCTCCCCGGCTGGGGATCACAGTCAATGTAGAAAAATCTTCCCTTCTGCCGACACAAATCATAGACTTCATCGGAGCCAGATTGGACACACGCCGGCTCCTAGCCTTCTTGACTTCGGACCGACTTCAAACCCTGAGACTCCATGTGCGGGCCATTCTTCTATCCCCAGCTCCTTCAGCAGCTCTGGTCCTGAGGGCCCTAGGGTCGATGGCAGCTGCCATCAACCTACTGTCCATGGCGCGCTTGCACATGAGGGTCCTGCAGTGGACCCTCCAAGTCCAATGGTCCTTCCTGCATTACCCTCTAAACCATCCCATTCACCTCAGCAGGGTTTGCAGGAAGGCCCTCCTGTGGTGGCTCCAGTCCCTGGACCTCCTCAAAGGTCGGCCCTTTGCTATGCCCCATCCCCTAACCACGGTGACCACGGACGCCTCTCGCCTTGGATGGGGGGGGGCATTGTGTAGGCAGGACAGTCCAAGGCACGTGGGACCGCACGGAGACCTCGCTGCATATCAATGTCCTAGAGATGAGGGCGGTGCTGTTGGTGTTGCAAGCACTTCAGAGCCTTCTTTCCGTTGGGACTATTGCGGTCCAGACGGACAACATGTCGGTAGTCTGGTATATCAACAAACAAGGGGGAACCAGGTCCTATCCACTTTGCCGAGAGGCCATGAGAGTGTGGGAATGGGCGATCTCCACCAACTGCTTTCTCATAGTGATGCACATTCCGGGATGGTCCAACATCCTAGTGGACAAACTGAGTCGCACGATTCTCTTGCCGTACAAGTGGTCTCTGAATCCCGAAGTAGCGAAACAAATATTCTCCAAATGGGGTCAACCTCGTTGCGATCTTTTCGCTTCTCCCTCAAACATGAAGTGCAACGACTACTTCGCTCTAATTCCCCCACCCGGGAAATCCCCCCGAGACGCTCTGGTACATGCTTGGCCGCCCGGTCTCCTCTATGCTTACCCTACTCTTCCTCTAATGCTGAAGTTCTTACAGAAAGCCAGACGGCTGGGGAGCAGAATAATCCTCATTGCCCCCATTCTGGCCTCATCAGGCTTGGTTCCCTTATCTACGGTCTCATGTAGTGAATCCTCCCTGGATTCTGGATCCCATCCCGGATCTGATCTCGCACCCGTTAGACCTTCTGATCCCGAATCTGGACAATCTGAAGCTCACGGCTTGGTTGCTCCAGTCCCACTTTTAGCTAGGACTCCCAGTATCTCTTCCCCAGTCAAAGCTATCTTAGTGGCAGCCCACAAGCCGTCTACTAGAAGGCTTTGTGATCGCTAATGGTAACTGTTCTCTGTTTGGGCGGAGCAACAAAGCTTAGACCCCTTTACGGCTCTGTTGCCTGCAGTGTTAGACTTTTTGTCAGGACTTTTTGACCAAGGAGCCAGCTCTTCCACGGTCAGAGTTCAGCTGGCAGCAATTTCACATTATCATGTGGAGAGTGACCTAGGCCCTTTCATCTCAACCAGATTGTGTAAGGCCTTTTTGAAGGGTACCTTCCTACTAAGACCCCCGGTGAAGGATGTTGTCCCTCCTTGGGATTTAGTGCTCATACTCCAGGCTTTGACAGCTCCTCCCTTTGAGCCTGCAGCTTCAGTGGATCTTAAAGATCTTAAACTATT
Source organism: Protopterus annectens (assembly GCF_019279795.1). NCBI lineage: Eukaryota > Metazoa > Chordata > Ceratodontiformes > Protopteridae > Protopterus > Protopterus annectens. The sequence goes on along the minus strand of NC_056730.1, from coordinate 695,695,844 downwards.
ATCCTGGAAAACAGCCTTTCTCGTCGCTATCACTTCGGCCAGAAGGGTTTCTGAACTTCAAGCCCTTTCCGCCAAGCCACCGTATTTGACCTTTCATAAAGACGGAGTATCCCTCAGGACCAATCCCTCTTTTCTTCCTAAGATTGCTTCCGAATCAAATATCAATCAAACTATTAATTTACCTGTCTTTTTTCCCAATTACCAAAACAAAGGCGAATACAAGTTGCACTCGGATGTTCATAGGCAGCTACGTTTCTACTTACAAAGAACAGCTGGTCATAGGCAATCAGACCAGCTGTTTATTTCATTTGCTAAATCTAATTTTGGGAAATCAGTTTCAAAAGTCACACTGTCCAGGTGGATTTCATAGTGTATTCTACTGGCATATGAAAGTTCTGGCCGGCCCGCATCCCAAGGAGTCCATGCCCATTCTACTAGGTCAATTTCCACCTCTGCTGCCTTTCGTTCTAGAGTCTCATTGGATGAAATTTGCGGCAGCCACTTGGGCTTCATCTCATACCTTTATAAATCATTATAAGTTGGATCTGGCCTCCAGGGGGAGAGCATCCTTTGGCTCTGCAGTGCTCCGGAACATCCTTCAATAAGGACCTCCCAAGATTTAGGTAGCTGGGGACTCTGTCCCATAGGTTGATGCACAAATGAAGTTAACTACTTCAGATTAAGAAGTTATGTACTCACCATAACGTTCCATCTGAGTAGGTAAACTTCATTTGGCAGCAACCGTCCCCCCCTCCTTCCCCCTGACCATCGGATGTTTGTATTACTCTTTGTCATCTGATTGTATCGAAGTCAGATCATAGACTTGCTATTTGGTGCAGGTCTTGCATTAGGTAAACTCGATCTGAGGTCAGGTAGGGATGGCAGAGGATTATGGGTAGGGGGAGGAGCTTGGAGCTCTGATCTCAGCTGTTGGAAACTGCCGGCTCGGATCCGATATGGATCCGAAGACCCATAGGTTCCTGCCAAATGAAGTTTACCTACTCAGATGGAACGTTATGGTGAGTACATAACTTCTTATTTCTTTTCTGTCCAGCAGCACCCACTGTTAATGTTTTTAACTCAAGCAGCTGTACAAATCAGTTTGGTATACAAATTATATAAAATTCTTTACAAAACTCCAACTGGCTATGCTGGCATATTTTACACATGCACTGCCCTTCTTTTGCTGGCACAGTTGCACTACCTTACATCATCACAGTGTCTTAATACTTTTTTACCACCTGTTTGCTGCGGACATGCAGCAGGTACTTACTGAGATAAGAGAGCCTACTAGAGAATTATATATAAGCAAATTGAAAATGTTTTCTAGTTGGTGTGAACAATATAACAATACACATTCCTGGCTAGTGTTTCTTTGGTTTTACAGTACTTGTGTGAGGCACAATCCTATGGCCTATCTTACTACATTGCTGAGGTTCATTTGTCATGCATTTCAGCATGTCTGCCCATGTATCCTCCTCCTTCAGTACATTCTTATCTTCAAATGTTTTTGAAAGGGGTTTGCAGACCTCCAAGAAAACTGGTTGCTTATCCTTGGGATCTTTGAGAAACTAACACTTGCTCCATACGAACCAGTTAATCTGGCGAACTTGATGTTCTTAACAAGGAAAACTGTTTTACTGCCTGCTTTGATCTCTGCAACAAGAGATCTGAGTTGCAAGCTCTTATGAGTCACACTGTCTCATTTTTCACAGTGACCAGGTTTCTTTGAGAGCTACTCCTCCTACCTTTTATGCCTAAAGGGGTATTCAAATTTACTTTAAGCCAAACTGTCAATCTCCCTGTTTTCTTCCTAAACCCAAAAATTATGGAGAAAGGTTACTCCATACCTTGGGTGTCCACAGGCAACTCTGGGACTATCTTGACAGAATGAAATCCTTCAGATGTTCATGTCTTGGGAAGGTAAGAAAAGACAATCTGTGTCAAAACAGACTTATTTCCAAATGGTTGCCTTAGACTATTGCATTTTGTTATTCCCACCACAGCAAAACTATTTCGGGCAGGGTCAATGCTCGCACTATCTGTGACTTTTCTGGAAAGGGTTGGATTCTAGAAGAATTCTTTGCTAGACACATACTCCAGAGGCTCCTGGACCCTTTTCCTTCCATCTCCCAAATGTAGTAAGCTAAGGCAATCTGCACATATAGGTTAGGCTACTGCAGTAGTGATTAATATGATTAACTTAGAACAGTTGTGTAAATAAACGTAATATAACAGTAGATGTTGAAATGATCGCTGCTTCAGTAGCTGTTCCCTGCCTCCCTTCTCCTTGATTTTATAATGTATTCTTTTGCCAAGGTGTGGATATTCATGTCCTGTTACGGGTTTACTACAGAAGACTGAAAATGCAAAGTACTGAATGATGGAATTTGCCTCATCCTTACTGTTGTGCGATCTTTGAATTGGTATATATAGTTAACAGGGGCTGTGGCTCCCCACATGAGGAGTACAGGGGGCTTCCCCCCTGCATTAAAAATGTGTTCAGGATTTATAATTTTCAGTCTTTTTGATTGTCTTTTGGTTTGTCAGTCTTCTGAAGTAGACCCCCCGTTCTGGCTGTGTAATGTCAGGGCTCAACCTCCTTGTCTCAGTTGGCTTGAAAGGTCCGAAGGGCTTGGTGCCCAAACCAGCGTTTTAGACAGCACACAGCTCAAGTTAATGGTTTGGGTACGTGGAAGGTACCCTGAAGTTTTGGAAGCTGGCTGACTGTTGTATCTTTTGCGGGATATAACCCGTATAGCTTAAGCTACTGCAGCTGTGGTCATTTGAGCATCTCCTGTTATGGTGAGTTTACTTATAGAAGGTTACTTTCCTCATAGTAGGTAAGCTGTACTCATTTTCAGAAGTAACACCCTCTACAACATTGTAGAAAACTGCTGTCACAATGATCCTGCTTTTCACCAAGCTAAATAGTGTATAGTGTTAAATGTTGTGTGAGCAACTGGAATTTAAATTTTGCTTTGCACTTATATTTATGGGTATATGTTATATTTATATCAGTGTGGCTTCATAAAGACATCTGCTATATAATTTTAAGTGTTTCTTCCCAGTACTTGCACAGACCAATTAAACACAGAGGATCCAGCCAAGACTGCTGTTTTCCCCAGTTGTTCACCTTGCTGGGCTTTTCAGGCCTAATAACAGCATGGCTAGCCCCAAGTAGATATGTCCCATCCGTGTCTTCTTTCAGAATATTTCCTTGTTTTTGTGCAGAGCAGGATGAATTTTATATTACAGCATAGTCACTTAAGTTATTTTGGCACCTTCTAGCTATTCCATTTTGCCCATAAGAGAGCAGCCTTAACAATCTGTTTACTTTCAGCAGGTTTCCCAATTTCTGTGTATGCATTTATTTGGGACCCCATATTCATGCCTTATTTAGGGAAAACCCTAACTCCATGCCTGTGATCCACAATACAGTTAGTTTTTGACCCACTGATAGGTTGCTTTAAGCCTGCAGCACTGATCTTCAGTAAGTATACCTTTTGAGAAATTCTTGGGAACTCAAAACAATTTTTTTTGCTAAAAAATCACAAGGGATTCACCAAACTCTGCAGTGTCAATGTGTTAAATCATTTCTACAACTTATACAGTTATTTCAAACCAAGACTTAAAATTGTACTACTCTCAGTAATAGATTTAATTTCCAAGAGGGAAGTATATTTCCTGATCTTGCAACATATCACAGGCTTTAGATTTCAAAGCTGTTTTATAGTGGGTAAAGCACAGCAATTAATTTAGTTAGAAAGTTACCCATTATTTTATGTTATCTGCCCAAGTTCTTATCTGTTAAATGCTAAGGTCTTCCACATCATTTAAACTTGTAGATTGTGTTCTTGGAGAGGGCAATAAATGGATTTATAGTAACTAATATTAATCCTTATTAAGGCTACTTTCTTCACACAAATGGCCTAGGGTATCAGGTGTTTGGCAAACTAATTCCCCCAGAAAACCCCAGAAAACTCCAGAACAAGTTGAAAATTTAACCTAGCAAGTACTTTGTCTCCAAAGTAACAAACAGTAAACTGTGTAATGCTAAGCAGAATATTTAAGGCCCTGTGCAAGTGTTGTGACTTATTTTCATTTGGATTTGTCCCCAAAAATGAAATGCGAAGTATTCTGGGTACCAGCTAAGGGGAAATGGTCAGACACCTTCAAAGACTTTAGAGCAGTATCCGGCCATTCATGCCGCAAATTTCCCAATTATCAATACCCACGGGCTAGATCAACTTTGGTATATGCTTGTGATTTAGGGTATCTGTAAACTGACTCTGTCCATAAGGGCCACAGATGACAAGCCAGGGGTGAATTTGTGATTTCCCATCCACTGGTTAAAATTGCATTTGAATAGGCTTAGGAAAGAGCTCTGCTTCACAATATCTAATATCCAGTTACTTTTAATATGATCATCAGCATGGTTAAGGAAAATATATCCCACAATGAATAAGTCTTACTTTTGTATCAGTAAATAATTTTTTTTAACAGTGGAGGCTAAAGCAGTGCATACCACAATGATGCACCACCATTCAGAAATACAACTACAGATGAGAACCTAACAGTAACCCTTCAGCAATATGCAAGACACTTTCCATCCTTGGTGTCATAGTGCAGGAAAATGAGATATACATTCAGTTTTTTTTTTGCTCCTTTAGTCCTGAGATTAGAAATGAGAATTGAAATTTAGAAGACTGACTCAGTGTAGTAGTATCTGTCTACATAGTGTACCTTAAAAGGAAGAGTGATCAGGCATCATGATACATCTGCAGTTAAAATCATATAGTGGATAGTTGTATAGATATAGCAGGCTTGCTCATAACCAAGTGGCGGTTTAGATCTTTTAAACCTCTTAGTGAAGCTGCTCTGAAGGGCGGCCGTGGTAGTGCAGTGGTTAGCGTTGCTGCCTCACAGCAAGAGGTTCTCCGGTTCGGTCCTCGGCTGGGGTGCCTTCTCTCCGGAGTCTGCACATCCTCCCTGTGGTCATGTGGGTTTCCTCCAGGTGCTGCGGTTTCCTCCCACATCCCAAAGACATGCTGTAGGTGGATTGGATACTCTAAATTGGGCCTAGGCATGAGTGTGTGCGCACCTTCCATGGAAGGTTGGCGCCAGGCTGGCAACTCAACACTGTAAAACTCCACTGCCAATCATGAGAGGATAGGTGATCCGCTGTGGCGACCCCTAACTGGGAAAAGACGAAAGAAGAAGTGCAAGCTGCTCTGAAGGATACACCCATCCACAATGCTGACAGTTGCATTCTGAGTAAGGAAAATGCTAGATGCTGCATAATCAACACCCCTCCCCATTTTGTTCTAGGGAAAGGACTATTCCTGAAAAGTGAATCAGTAAAGGTCTGAATGATGCTTACTGTTCAACATCTCAAATTTGGGCTAGAGAAGGTGGTAATCAAGATGATTTAAGATTCTCAACTTGGAAAATTGTATTCATCATTGCTATGAATTTTGCAAGAAGAGTATCTTAGTTGCAAGCTCTCATAGTGGGTGAACCTTACCTCATGTTCCACAGAGATAGGATCGCACTCATAACAAACCCCTCTTTTATGCCCAAAGTACTTTCTAAGTTTCCTTTGATTTAAGCCATCAGACTCCCAGTTTTCTACCCAGAACCTAAAAAAAACTGAGAATGGATTGTGCACACTCTGGACATTTATAGGCAGCTCAGGTGCTATCTTGATAGTATAAAGTCCTTTAGAAAAACTGACTAGCTATTTATTTTATTACAAAGGGCAAAATGTGACATCTCTGTCTAAATACACAATTTCCAAGTGTTTGCCACTTTTTGTTATTCCTGCCATGGCAAATCTATTCCAGGCAGAATCGAAACACATTCTACCAGTGCCTTGTCTTCTATGGCATAATGGAAAGGGGTGGATTCTAGGAGCATTCTAGCGGTAGCTACATGGTCCTTCATACATACCTTTGCAATACATTTCAGTTTGGGTTCTTTTTCAAGGTCCAGGGAGAGATTTTCTCAGACCATTCTCTAGGAGCCACTGAATCCATATAATTCCTCCTCCCAGGTTGGATAGGCTTTCCTACTACAGCCCAAAGGCTACTACAGCAATAAGACTGATTGAACATGGTACAGTTGCATACATCACTTTTTGACATAACAGTAAATGTTAAAACTCCTTACTGCTGCAGTAGCTGTACCCACCCTCTCTCCCCCTACTCTTATTTATAGTTACAGTTGGGATATAAAGCAGGGTCCTTTGTGTTTCCACTTTGTATGTTTCTTTGCTTTTTTTTTTTTTTTTTTTTTTTTTTTTTTTTTTGAGCTCTTTCTCTCTCTCTCTCTCTCTCTCTCTCTCTGTGTGTGCAAGAAGCCCTGTAAAATCTCTTAACTCTGACTACTGATTTCCTTACTTACCTCCTTAGGACTAGCTAATCAGCAGTCAGAGTGAAAGTGTTTGTGTGTGGGAGGGAGGGCGAGAGAGAGAGAGCTATGTAATGCTGACATTTTTATTTTTTATTTTTTTTTTGGGGGGGGGGGCAGTGAAACAACCGCATATAGCTTAAACACTACTGCAGGAGTGGGAAGTTCAAACATGTTATGGGTTTGCGTGACTTACACAGTTTTACTTTATCCATAGTTTGCAGGAGGGTGTTCACTGATTGTAAGGGACAGATTAACTAGCAAGAGGGAAGAAAATGTGTGTACTTAATGCCTGTATGGTTTAACAAAGGTGCACATCTGTTCCCAAGCATGAAAACCTCTGCAAGAAGATGTTGAGTGCTGACTGTTGGAGAGCATCACCCAACATTGAGCTGTCAAGAAGGTTCCTGTTTGTAGATCAGCTGGCAGGCCAGAATATGCCTGTTAGTTTTTATGAGTTTACTCACACAGTTATTTTGTCAGTGCTGTCTTTACGTACATAAGACCATAACTTGTTCCTGATGTCTTTTTCTCCTCCGCTGCTGAAAATTTTGTTTAAAAAGATGCATCAGTGAGTTTCGGCTCAAGAACTTGAGATACACCAAGTCCAGGAGTTCTTCTCTGTAGTGCAGCCTGAACAGATGCACATCTGAGTTTATAACCTTAAAATCATTTCACCTGAAGTTCTCTACTGGAGTAGATTTATACCACATAAAATGAAAGTATCTGTTGCAAATGTATTGCTAGAAGGAATGAAGACAGCTCAGGGTTGCATTACTTTTACAAGACTGGGAAACATGCTTACTACTCTTGGAAGAGTAACAGTAGGGCACTGTTGTTGTTTTATTATGGTGGAGCCCTTGGCTACTTAACGGCAGGCTGAATGATTAAGGATGCTGCATAGGGAGCACAGTTACTCATTTGTTCATAGCTGTTTACTAGGCTAACGACCACAGGGGCCTTTTTAAGCCTAGCAATGCATCCCAAATCTCTGACAAGTTCTGATACCCTTGATAAGTGTAAGCCTGGGCCTGGAAGATTAACCATTTACAGGTTACCTGTGTCCATTCTGCTTTGAGTCTCCCTGACAAAGATCTACTGTAAATGTGGGTGGGTACCGCATACTTTTAACTTACACCCAGTCAGTTCATGTTTTTCTATGTTCTTGTCTGGAAGGATTTTTGAAAATTATTTGACAGGAAATTAACTCTTTCTGTTTGCAACAACTACTTTTCCTTTCTGGTATTAATGCGTTAAAGTAGCAAGAGTTGGGAGTATGCTAGGGTGCTGATTGTCACACTTATTTTTCAGTAAAAGAGCTTCTTAAAATTCTGAGTGACGTATTGTATAACATTTAAATTGTGTATAGCAGTCATCTGAAAACCATTTTTTTCTTCAGTTTTCTGAGAATCATCTGACATTCATGAAAGTAAAAAGACAGCTGCAGTTTCTGATATTTACAGGCCCTGAAAAAGCTCACTGATGTACTTAGTGAGGCTGTGTTGTGTTTAAGCATATTTCAGTTGTAGTAAGTTAGTGAAAAGCTTTTGTCTCAGCTGTGTGCATTTGCGTATTTAAAATTACCCCAGTTTCATTCGGAGGCATGGGAAATGTTTATTATGATTACCAAGATGTGTGGTGCTGCGGTAGCTTTGTCGCCTCACAGTAAGACGCTGTCTGGTTCGACTCTCAGAGCGTCTTCTGCGTGGAGACATGCGTGAATGGGCATACCTTCGTTGAAAGTTGTGCGTCAGGGCTGGCAACTCGGTACGTAAAAATCAACTACCAATCATTAGTGGACCGGAGTTCTGCTGTGGCGACCCCTAACCGGGAAAAGCCGAAAGACACAACAACAACCAAGATGTTTTTATATATTGTGCACTAAAGAAGTTTAGGAGGCTTCTTGCAGTTCCCAGCTATGAGAACTGAATTCCATGGGCTGGTATAGCTCTTTTTTGACAGTCCAGTGTATTCAGTTCTATAGTTTGGCTGCACTTTTCTTCTGAAGATAAGACATTTCCAGCATTATGGCTTCTTCTGCTGCAAAAATTACATACAATTTTTTTTTTTTTTGTGCAGTACAGGATGTTATTTTTTATCATCTTAATATAGTATGTAGAATTTGAAATGCTTTTGACACAGAAGCGTTTATAAGAAGATTTTGGTGCAGGATGTGGATGTTGCATGAAAGAAGATGTCATGTCATTGGTGCAGCTTGCACAGTCAGTTGAGTAACATAAATGCAACCTGTTTAGATTAGAAGTAGATTTAGAGTCAGTGGTGTCATCACCAGGACAGCAGTTGAATGATGAAGTGTTCTTTAATCCAGGCCAGTGCTTCAAAACAGGGACAGTTGCAGAGTGCAAAAATAAAATGCCAGGTGAAGGTCGAAACCTCTTTCATAAGAGTGATTACCAGATGTGTCATAGTGAGACTGGGAGTGTAATAACACCATTCTTTCTGGGTGTGCATAAATAGTTGAAGGGTTATTATTCATAAAGAGGAAGTAATTCACGTTATGTAGATCCTGTCTCAAGCACACAACCACTGAGATTACAAAGGAATGTCAGTTCTACAGTCTAGCACACACATCAGTAGACACTGTTGTCAGATAAGTAATCTACCAAGTTTTCCTGTTTGAACTTCTCAAGCTGTTTTCCTCCTGAAAGACTCGTGTCCAACATTGTTTCTGTGAAGAAGTCCTTCTTATGTATTTTGTCTTTCACCAGTTTTAGTTCCCCCCACACTGTGTAGTTAAGGAGCAGATATGCCTGAACAGTATGTTTGGCAGTTGAAAGCAAAATCTACAGAATATCTTTTTGATGAACCTTTCTTGGCAAAAGTGGTCTTTTCAACTGCATACCACATTTACAAAGTCAAAAAAAGTTATTTACTCTGAAAAGAGTTGACCAGTTAGTAGATACAATTTGGTATTCTTTCCTCCATCTCTTTGTATTGCATGTCTTTTCCTGTTTCATTCAGACCATATATAATTTGTCTTTTGGAACTAATGTCATGAGAACTATGAATTCAAAGCCAACATTGGCTCAAATCTTCTTCAGTTTATATTCCTAAAAAGAGTTGATTGAATGTCTTTGAAGAGCCAAGTGATCGTCTCACTGTTCTCTGTAGTTAGTCTCATTGTTTTATTTTTCTTTGTAAGTACATTTTTTGGTTACTTGTACAGAAATTATTCAGTCTACCCTCTACATTAATTTTATTTACCTCTTCCTTAAGTATTTTGTCAATGGAATGGCAAGGTTGTAGTTTTTTTTCCTGAATTTAGTTGTACTTGTAGAAATGGTTTATCACCAGAAATGTATTCTGATGCAGAAAACAGGTCAATTGTGAATATTGTAAAAAGTTCATGCCAGCTAGCAAAAGTAGAAAACTTAAAGCGTTGGAGGATTTTTGCTAGAAGAAATAACCAAGGATCATTGTAAGTAGTCTTGAGGTTGAGGCTGAAATTGAAGAAATGGTGAAAAGCCCATAAACATCAGAAACCTCTTTATCTGCCAAATACTGTGGGATTAGAAAAAAAAAGAGCTCCTAAAGGGTAGAATAAGCAAGATGGTTAAAAAGTGGAGAACAAAACACCACTTGGTTACAAGCCAGTAAAACAGAGGTCACTGACAAGGGTGAATGACCTTAAACCGTCCCCACTACAAAAAGTGAGTTTGCTGTCAAACACTAGGAACTGATGAAGGTCTCATTGCTGAATGTTGAACAATGAAGGTATTTCCAACAGTTATAGTTGATTCAAAGAGGCTTGATAAAGAATATGATAGTTCTGTGACTTTCTAGAAATTACAGACTGCTTCACCATTTGCTAGTCTTGTACCTTGGAAGCCCTCAGCCTTATACACAAAAGTTTCCCTTTCTTTGTCCAGTGCTGTAAAAGGAAATGGAAGGTAAAGTATTCTGAGGAGCAGTATTTATGCCTTCATTTGCTTAAATTTGATAACTGGAAATGTCTGGTTGGTTAGCACCTGTGTTTATTGGAATCTCTGAGAGCAAAACTCAAGGAATGATGTTGTTAGACTTGTAGTAAAAAACAAGTGCTGTATATTTCATTTAATAAACAAGCATAATGCAGTGCACAATGGAAAAATAAGAATCATCAAAAAATTAGACTGTCTGTGGATAGACCAGGCATAGCGAGCAAGAGTCAAGTTACATTTTGTTAAGCAAACTATAATTACAGAAGAGAGATGTAGAAATACAGAAGAAATAGTAATGCTTATGCTGAACATCAGAACGGGAAATGAACAAAAGTCTGATAACTGATAATGTAAATCATTGGTTTCTGTGGTATTATCTGATAAGAGATGCATACAATGGAAAGTACAGTTGAGTAAGGTGAACTAAACATAACTGTAGATGTTTGAATGATCACTGCTGCAGTAGCCTTAGCTCTATGGGTTATATCCTGCCAAGGATATAACAACCTGTCAGCTTCCTAAGCTTCAGGGCACCTTCCATGCGCCCAAACTGTCAAGCAGATCAGGATGTGTCAACTAAAAGACAGGTTTGCGTGTGAAGCCCCTCTGAGCTTTCCTGCCAGCAGAGAGAGGAAGGTTGAGCCCTGAAAGTACAGTGCTAGGAATAACAAAAGTCCACACCCTGGCATAAAAACATACCAAAAACAAGGGAGATGTAGGGAAGGAGCAGCTACTGCAGCAGTGATCATTCGAACATCAACTGTTACAATAAGTTCAACTTACACAACTGTACTATGTTCTTCATATTGATCACTGCTGCAGTAGCCATAGCTATATGGGTAGATAACCATGAGTAGCTATATTTGGGAGGAGGAAGGAGAGGGGTCCTGGAACCCCTGGAACATAGTCTTAGCAACACTTGATCTAGACCTAGAGAAGGAATCGCGCTTTAGTGCTTTGTAAACGTAGGTACAGAGGAACAAAACTCGTGAAGAATGAGAAGCAACTAAGAACAATATCCAAACACAATATAGGTTGACATTTTATACAACAAATTCAGTAGCTGACAGTTTGGTTGTTTGGTGTATAGACAACACTTTGTTGTCTATTACAATTTTTATGCAATACTTGTAGGCTTGAATGTTGTTTTTTAACAGTTTTTAAATGTAATGTTTTAAGAAAATTTGTTATTGTACAGTATATGTTTAATATATTTGTATATGAAATCAATTTTGGTTTACACAAACATTTACATCCCAATAGACTTTATGGTATATGTCTTTAAATAATTTTCTGCTAGCTTGTTTTGTTTAATTAACAATCAATTTAAGCATGTGATTTAGGTATATAGGTAGTGCTTCCACAGTTTGTTTTTACTCTGACTTGATAAAGGTACAGAGGACCAAGTAGCAATACTTGTAGATACCATCCCTTTCCAAAATGCCATAGATGAAGCCAAGACCTTGGTAGAGTGGGCCTTGACCCTCCCTGGAGTAGATTTGTCATGGTGAGTATAACAAAAGGTAGTAGCTCTAGACCACCATTTGGAAGTGGTCTGTTTTGACACAAGTTGTCCCTTCTTATCTTCACAAGAAATGAACAATTGATCTGAAGACCTCAGAGATTTAGTTCTGCCAAGATAGTACCTGAAGGACATCCAAGGTATAGAGCATCCTTTTTCCCTCATTTTGGATTCAAGAAAGAAAACAGGGAGATGGATAGTGTGCCTTAAAGTAAACTCTGATGTCACTTTAGGCATAAAAAAGGATTAGTTCTCAAAGAAACCTTGACCCACTGGAAAATGAGGTAGAGTTGACTCATCATCAGAGCTTGCACCGCAGTTACCCTTCTTGCAGAGGTCAGAGCAATCAATAAAACTGTTTTCCATGTTAAGAACCTCAAATCAGCCAGATTAGCTGGTTCAAGTAGAGCATGTGTTAGCTTCTATAACACAAAATTAAGATTCCCAGTGAGGGGTCACCAGTATACTTGGAGGCCTTTTATGCAAAACTCCTTTCAAGAACATTTTGACATGTGACTACCTTGAAAGAGGAGGATCAGTGGATAGACATGCTGAAATGTTTGATAAATGAACCTTGATAGAGAAGTAAGAAAGGCCATAGGATAGTACCACACACAGATAACTAGCCCTGAATGGGTGCTGATTATGTTGTTGGCACCAACCAGAAAATCTTTTCCATTTGCTAATATATGATTTTCTAGTAGCAGGCTATCTTGCCTCCATTAGTACCTACTGCATGTCCTCAGAAAGCAGGTGAGCAAACAGAATTTAAACCATCATTCAGGCAGTCAGTCGAAAATGATTGATGATGGGGTGTATCTAACACCCTAGTTCTTGTGTGAGTAGATCTATTTTATGAGGAAGTTGTGATAATTGCCCCTGTCCATTTTCAAAAGAAAGGAGAACCATGGTTGTCTGGGCCAGAAAGGGATTCCTTGTAAATCTTCAGAAGTACCCTGGATATTATTGGAAAGGGTGGAAAGAGATACACAAGTGTTCCTGCTTAAAGAAAATAAAAGGCATCTGTCTTCCAGGCCGCCTTACGTGGAGTCCGGGAACAGATCTTTGCCAGTTGACTGTTCAGAGAGGAGGCAAGGAGGTGTGTATACTTGAGTAACTCTCCACAGATAGATCAAATCTTGAAATACCCCATGATCTAATTTCCATTTAAGGGTCTGTCCTAGTCCTGCTCAGCTTGTCTGCCACACAGTTTTGCTCTGATGGAATGTAGGATGCCTGTAGAGGGAGATTGTGCTGTGAAGCTATATCCCAAGCTAACATGGCTAATCTGCAAAGATGGTCCCCCCTTGCTTGTTGATATATGACATGACTGTGGTATGGTTTTTAACCACTAAAAGAGGTGCCAGGGACCAAAGATAGCTCAGAGAGTCAAGTGCCTTGATCAGGGCAAGCATCTTCTTGATATTTATGTGTTTGTCCTTGGTGTCCCATACCCCCTGTACTTTTATCCTCCCTAAACTGCCCTCCAAGCAAAGTCCAAAGCATCTGTGGTGACTGACTGACTGCCTTAGAACAGAGAAGGAGAAGGGGAGACCTGGATTTAAGGATATCTGTTGTCTCTATCAAAACATTTATGTTCTGACAAATCCGAGTAGAATCTGAAAAGATACAGGGTGTTGATGCTGGGACCAAAGAGATGTCCAATACCACTCTATATTTCTCATGTGGAGTCTTGATAGGGGTATCATGAGAATCATAGATGCCATGATACCCTAAATTCTGAGGTATTTCCTTGCAGTGATTAAGTCTGGGTTTAAAACCTTAGCATTACATCTAGATAAAGATCTGCTTTTTCCTATGGAGGAAAAGCTCCTTGAACTGAGGTGTCTAGTTGACGCACAACACTGTGTGAGAGAGTCAAAAAAGACTTTTGAATGTTCTTTTGGAATCCTAGGGCAAGACGGCCCTCACCCAAGAGAGGCTCCTGACATTTTGACAAAGACTCTCCAAAGATAAACACATTGTCTAAATATGAAAAAATGGAGATATCCTGTAGCCTGCAGTGAGACAACCACTTTGAACACTTTTGGTGCAGTGGATACTCTCAAGGATAAAACAAAAGTGATAATGTGATCCAGATGCACAAAATCTTAACACGCCTGAAATCTGGATGAATAGGGATGTGATAATAAGCATCTTTTAAGTCTAGTGTTACCAGGATACTTGAATGAGGTAGAAGAGGAAATGGGTTGTGAAGTGACATCATTTTGAATTTGAGCACCATCACAAACAGGTTTAGAAAAGAAAAAAATTAAAACTGGTTTCCAGGCATTCTCTTTCTCTCTTATATTAAGAATATCCTTGAAGAAAACACCTTCCCTACCTGGGAAGAAGGAACTGTTGTGTCACTCCTTGGGATAGCATATGATGAACAGGAGAAAACAAAAGATCTGATCTGCAGGATGAGGAATGACCCCCTGGAAAGTAGGGTCTGCCTTCTCTAACCATGTTGAATGATTTTCAAAACCCGTTTGCCTGAAGAAATCTGTTGCCAAAGAAAAAAATGGAGACTCAGACTTTCTGGAAGATAATAGGTGCCAGGGTGGGAGAGGGTCACAGTGTTTCTTAAATGGTCATTTGGACTTGTTGGGCTGTCCTTCATTTTTGGAGGTTGAAACATCTTTTTGGAACCCCCTTTCAACTTTAAACATCTGTTTACCTGAATTCTGTTGATTGTATATTCTGTTTTTATGCCAAAATTGAATGAGTAGAAAGAAAATCCCTTTGGCAATTTGGAAAAGGAGGGCTGAAAATGTTAGAGATTCCTTGGATCAGCTATCCCCTTTCATCACACTTTTTGATTACCTCTGCAGCAGAGGGACCAAACACTAAATCTCTATTTCAGGGAGAATTTAAAGTCTCATTTTTTAAAATCATCTGGGAGGTTCAGAGAATATAGCCAGACAAACCTCCTTAAAACAGTACCAGTGGCCATAGTCCTGGAAGAAGGATCAAGAGAATCATATACACACTGCAAACAATGAGTAATGACCTGTGCAATAGAAGAAACTAAGTTATTTAACACATTTTGTTCTTCACAAGACAAAACTGAAGATGAAACGTTCCTCATACTTTCACAGTATGTTGGAAGAAACTTTAACATATGAACCTAAAATTTTAAAATTATGAGAAATCAAAGTTGCAGAAGTATACACTTTTTCCTATATCTGTCAATAAATTTCCCATCCTTATCAGAAAGAATAGGGTTGGAATGAAGTGCTTAGCAGCAGTAGAATCCAACAAAGAAAAGGACAAAACTGACTCTTGATCCTCAGAAGCCTCAGAGGAGTGTACTCTTTGGCAGTGGTAAAGCTCTGAAGAGTTTCGTACCCAAACTTGTCTTTTAGTTAGCTCATCTCGAGCTGTTTGACAGTTTGGGTATGTGGAAGGTACCCTGAAGCTTTGGAAGCTGTCCGTCTGTTATATCCTTTGCAGGATATAACCCCTATAGCTAAGGCTATTGCAGCAGTGATCAGTATGATGAACATCTGCAGTTAAGTGTAAACATTCCAAGTAGAATGTACACAGAGTCTACATACATCTACATAGAAACATGTCCATTTAATGTGGAGATATGATTTTATTGAAGTCTTATAAAAAATAATTGCCATGGTGCAAGTGAAAATTTTTTCATAAGCTTGCTAGTATGAACAAAGAAGCATAAGTCACCAAATCTGTTCCTGGATTTTAGGTATGGAAATGGAAGCCTATGAATTGACCTAGGCCAGATGTAGATGTGGTGTGTGCGATTCAGATATGAGGATCATTATTTGTACTTAAGTAGCTTATGAATGAGTTTTAACCCAATAGTGGCAACTGTTGATTGAATTCACACATTGGAGACTTTAAAGCAAGGAACTGTCGTAGGTTCTAGCATGCTGATTTTCTGCAAATCTAGCAGTCCTTTTTTAACAGTCCTTTTGTAACTGATGTAGTTTGTGAAGAAGGGGGTCTGTAGATTAGCAAATAGACTGCATAGAGAAGGGATGGAATGAAATACAGATGCAGTAGATAGTTCAGAACTGCTAAGAAGGTCTCTAACCATGTAAGGACGTGATTTGTGTAAGTTAATACAGTACTTAAATGCTTGTCATATTTGTGCAGATCAGCAGTGGTCACCCATGACTGAAGTAATTGTTTGCAACTATCTAGAGAATGTATGGGTTTTCATATAACTTTGAAGAAATCTCTCTCATCCTGTCTCACCAAATGATTTTTCTGGAATGCTTGCTGGGCTCTGCTTGGGAAAAGCCTTTCTTCCTCCAGACAAAATATAAATGTTCAGCAGTCCTTCCTGAGTTTCACTAGCCTTAGCCAAACATCTGTAAGGGAATTTCTTGGGATTATAGGGTACTTGGTATTGTATAGTATGCTGCCGTTTGCCAGACTACTCATAAGAAAAATAAAGTTGTACTTCAGACCAGTCTGGATTCAGCATCTATACCCCATGACTTTTCGGATTCTAATTTTGAGGTTTGCAAAGAGGGAGATTGGATGGTGGGTAGACTAGATAGCTTGCTATCCAGGTCTTTCTATTCTCCCTCCCGATCCTCCTGCGGTCAGTCATTACAGATGCTTCAGATTTGTCATGGGGAGCAGTTTCCAAAAGGTAGAAATGCAAGCTGTGTGGGATCCTGTAGAGAGACAGAAGCACATAAATGTCAGGGAGATGTTGGCTGTTACCAGTGCTTTGAAGGTCTTAAAGTGTCTGTGGTTCCCAGCACCCTTTCAAGTGTAAGCAGACAACACCGCAGTGATGTGTTATATAAACAGATGGGTACCAGATCCTGCCTTCTTTGTAGACTGGCTGTGATAGTCTGGGACATAGCAATTCAGATTAATCTGACTCTTCAGGAATCCTACACTCTGTCAGAGCAAAACCTTATTGTAGAGGAGCTCAGCAAGACCAGGATAGACGTGCACATGCATGGACAAATTAACCAACTGAGGAACGCCTCTAATAGATCTGTTTAACAAGACAACTAAAGAAATTCTTCACCAGGATTCCTTGCAGTCAGGCCTGGAAGACATATGCTTTCTCATTCCTATAGACGGGGGAAGGTCCCTGTGCCTCTCCACCCTTTCCACTGATCATTAGGGTTCTTCTAAAAATCCAGAAGGAGACTCCAGAAATTGTGGTGATGACTCCCTTCTTTCCCAGGCAATGGTGGTTTTCCCTTCTTTTTAAGCTGGCCACCGGTAGTTACCACAAGTGTTCACACACACCAGATTTACTCGCACAAGATGGGGGGCGGTATTGTTTGATACACCCCAGTCTGGGTGCTGTTCAACTAACTGCCTGGATGATAGAATTTCGATACCTTTTTAAGCATTTTTTTTCCCTGAAGACAGTGCATCAGGTAGTAAAGGAGACAAGAAAACCTGCTACTAGAAGATCATATACGTGTAAATGTAAAAGATGCTGTAGTTGGTGCCATTCAAAAAAACAAAATCCTTTTCAGGCCTGGTTGCCTCTGGTTCTTGATTATTTGTTAATGTTGCTGTCCGATGGTTTGTCGCACTCTTCTGTCAAGGTATATATGACAGGCATCTCCATTTGCCTGCCCTTAAATCCCCCTCTTTCTAACAGTGCTGAAGTTCAACAGATTTTCAAAGGGGTCTTGTTTACTTGCCCAGCTAGGAAACAGGGTCGCTCCTCCGTGGGATCACTGTTTTGTGTTTGAGAAGCTTACTTTGTTTCCATTTGAACCAGCTCATGAGGCTAATTTGAGGTTTTTAACATGTAAGAGTGTTTTACTCATTGCTCTGACCATCTGCTAGTTGAGAGTTACGAGCACTTATAACGAGTCAACCCTACCTCATTTTTCAATAGGACGGGGTATCTTAACAGTTTTACTGAATTATCACTTGTGATACAGACAAGCATATATTTATATAAAAAAGAAAACAAACCATATCAACATAATCACATTTACAAACATTATATATCATACATATTTTTTTTGTAATTATCAAACTTAACATTGCATAAGTTTCTCAATTCCTGAGCTTCACAGTTACCCGTTTCTTCCCCACTTAAACCTCACTCCTTCAAAACTTTATCCTGCATGTATTGTTCCCACAGTTTCCAATTATTTTCTATGTAATTTGCTCATTCCGGTTACTAAAGATCCCCACTTCCATTTGTTTTTGTCTGTTACAATATTCACGACTTCAAATACAGTTGGTTTAGACCTTGATTTAATTTTCTGGTAATCGTTTTTTTAGCAGTCACCAGAGTTAAACTTAACAAGCCCTTACTATGTCTAGGCAATTCAAATTCTGTATCCCAGCTCACAGAAATTATTTCCTTAGTTACACTCATTTTATCACACAGTATTTCTGCTGAGTACTCTGTAGGGAATTTGTAAAGTCTGCTAACTCATTACACTCCCAAAACATAGCTTCACAGTTACCCGTTTCTTCCCCATCACACCAACATAATTTGCCATCTATGTAAGGAAAAGTTCTATAATAAAAATAATTGTTGCATATTTGGGAGCCACATATAGCCCTCCCATTGTTTCCTTGTGAATTGCTTATCCAGTCTCTTTTTCCCAAGCTTTTCTAACCTCCTCTGATTGAATCCTATAGTTATCATGCAATATTTTATATGGCTTACTAATTACCCCTTTTTTAACAGCAGCTTCTGTTCTAGATTTAGCTAAAGTGTCTACCAGAGCAAGTATTTCACTTAGGATTCCCCTATCCCTTTTTTTTGCCTATACTATGATATCAGTCCCTGACAGGGAAGGCAGATACTAGCCTGCAGTCTAAATGTTTTCTTGACCTCTTCCCATTCTATTATCTTTCGTTCTCTGGTTATTTACTCCCAATACCTTGGTTCTTTTGCCAGTTTTCTCCAGTAAAGTACAGCCCCCGTTGCCTGTTTTGTGTATCCCTAATTGCAGTCATCCCTTTTAATAGAATCTTCTTTCTCCATTCTTGTGTTGGCTTAGTTCTTAGCATACTTTAACTACGAATATAATATTCTGTATGGTTGTTGTTGTTTTCTTTACTTATTTGACATTTGTAAACCAGGTTATAGTCCATTTGAGCCAATGGCCAATTTTCAGTGGAGACCCAAGGAGAAAAGCTCCAGCAATACAAATGTAAAAATATAACATAGTATGCAATATATAACCCCCCCCAAAAAAAAAAAAACAGTGCAGCAATACAACATAAGCAAAAATTACATATGCAGTCTTCTTCTTTTGGCTTTTCCTGGTTAGGGATCGCTACAGTAGAACTCTGGTCCGCTAATGATTGGCAGTAGATTTTTAAGGTGCAGAGGTGCCAGCCCGACGCTCAACCTTCAACGCAGGCACGCCCATTCATGCATGTCTTTCGAACACCACTCAGTAATCAGATTAAACGAATAACGGTAATAAAAATAAAACATGTTAAGAGCTTATGGATCTGCATGTAAAATCCCACTCTCTCTCCTTGTTCTTGAATTTTCCTCCTCCTCCTTCATCGTCATCCCTTTCCACTGTAAATTATAGCTTTCTGTTTGTATTATGTGTATGAGTCTTACCTGTGTAGCTCTACAATATCCTTTCAAATCAGGTAGTCCTAAACCACCTTCTTTTGGAAGGATCAACTTATCCCACTTGACTAGGAAAGGGTATTTTGAGAACAAATACTACCTTTATGCTTAAAGTTGTCACAGAGATTACTTTAAGCCAGGCTATTCATCACCTAGTCTTCTTTCCTAAAAAAAAGAACAAGGGAGACCAGATTGATTCTTCCCCTGTACACGGGCAGCTCAGATACTACCTAGACAAAGCTAATCCTGTCAGGAAACTGACCAGCTGTTTGTTTCCTTTGGAGGTAAGAGGAAACGACAACCAGTGACAAAGATGACTATTTGCCGAAGGATATCCTGTGCCGTTACATTTTGTTGTACTCACCATAGTAATCCATTTTCAGGCAAGGTTGCAGCTCATTCAAGTGGGTATTGGCTTCTTTGATGGCTTTCTGTAAACAGGTGGACTCTAGAAGGTTTGCCAAAACAGTAACTTGGCCCTCTGTATATATTTTAACAAAGCTCCGCAAACTGGATTCCTTTTACAGGTCCAGAACAGGCTTTGCCTGGACCATACTCCAGGGATGCCAGGAGTATTAGTTATGGGCTTCTTCCCTCTTCTCTGTTCCTGTCTAAGCTATGGCAGTCTACCCAAACAGGTTTGGCTGCTGCAAGAATGATCCCCGTATTGAATTTAGTACAGTTGTGTAAGTAAATTACCATAACAGTAAATATTCTAATGGATCACCATTGTAGTAGCGGTCCCCACTTTTTACTTGCTATTCATATTGTGTTGCCAGATTGTGCCTGTTGTCACCCTTTTGTATATAGTGCAGTTTAGTTCCTAGCACAAGTGTTCAGGGCTCATGCCTCTTTTCTAGATAAAAATGCTCTGAAGAAATTGGCATTCCAGCTGCCTTTTATATGAAGTACCCTACACACTCCTACAAAGTGGAGCACCTGGAGGGCTCCCAAAACTCTGTAAAGCTGTCTGGTGCAGACTGGTAGAACCCATGTAGCTTAGGCTACTGCAGTGGTGATGCATTAAAAATCTACTGTTTACTTTTTGTTCTATTTATTTGTCCTTTGCTAACCGGGAAAGCCATTGGCCCATTTTCAGTGGAGACCTGGGGAAAATTGTTCGACAACAGATTTAAAAACATTTAAACAATAGGTGAGTAGTTATATACAGGTAGAGAAAAGCCCCACAACATATTAAATATTTTACAGTGAGTTGGGAAGAAAGGCTCCACAAACACACATATAAACATTACAGTGGCTGATAAGTAATGTGCAAAGGGGGAAAAGTCCCACAACAGGTAAAACACTTTAAAAAAGATTGGGGTGTGCCTTGTATACAGGGGATATGAACCCCACCACAACAGACTGAAATACATTTACGCGGTTGTGGTGCTGCGGTAGCGTTGTCGCCTCACAGTAAAACGCTGTCCAGTTCGATTCTCAGCTAGAGCGTCTTCTGCATAGAGACGTGCGTGAATGGGTGTACCTTCGTTGAAGGTTGTGTGTCAGGGCTGGTAACTTGGCACGTAAAAATCAACTACCAATCATTAGCAGACAGTTCCGCTGTGGCAACCCCTAACCGGGAAAAGCCGAAAGACACAAACAATTTATTATTTATTTAATAGACTGATATGAAGAGGAGTCATGTGCAGGAGAGAAAAGGAAGGAAATGGAGAGAGGGCTGATTAGTATTTGAGATATAAGGGAGTGTGATACATGAAAGTATTTGTTCTGAAGAAGTCTGTAACATAGAGACGAAACCTAGGTCAACATTGTCATTGTCGTTCAATAAAGTGGTTTTTCAGTGCTCGTTTTGGTTCCTGTTGTTGGAGGTGGTTCATTCTCCTTGTCTGTGGTGGCTGTTTGTGAAATTAGCGATTTTGAGTTTGTTTGTTTTCCGACATGGAGAAACCTGAGTTCAACACTGACATTATGGAGCTACTTCTTAAAATAAACCAGCAGCTGTCCGAACATACAGCGCAGATTAAATCGTTGGTGGATCAAAATCAGCCGCAGCTACTAACAATATGTTTGGAAGCTTGGGTATTCCTTTAACTCAGCCCAGTCCCAGTGTTAATACCCCCGGATCTGGTCTCAACGAGGCGAATGCTGGAGCATGAGTGCAGAATGGGGGTAGGTCTATGACCGGTAATGTTTTAGACTTGTAAATGGATTTTGACAAAGCACAATGGAAGACTAGCAACTTAAATTTTCAACAAGACCCGAATAATAAAGCGGGTACAACCATTAGAGTCAGTATGGCACTAACTGAGCGTCTGAAGGAATTTGAAAGGAAGCTGTATGGTATGAAAAAACTACGATTGGAAAATGGATATTTATTTAGGAATATAGACTTTGGGCTGGTGCCGCGGAGTTTGCGACTTTGGAGATATCAGAACGGAATAGAAGGAAATGGAGAAATGTTGGAAGAAGTGCACCAGTTATTTGATTGTACAGGCATGGAGCTAATGAAAATCATGATCAAGTATAATGATCAAGTAATAGCCCGGCAAATGAATGAATTAGAGAAAGAGAACGAGACCATTTTGAACGATCTTACATTTTGGGCATTACCAAACTAATTATAGAAACATGCAAAGTAGTATTGACAGTAGTTGTCATACTGTTTTTCAGAGAAAATTACACAAAATTTCAAGAGATACAGATGAATATCGTAATAGGAGGGTGTATCCATTATCGAAAGGTAATCATGGTAACTGGAGAGTAACCACCAATGAGGATGAGTGATCTGAGCAGGAAATGACATCACAACGTAGTGATTTATAATGTACAACAGGAGGAGTATCCTTTAGAAGGAGGGCCCAGGCGTTCCGAGAGGTTACGCAATCGTGGACAGAACAGGCAACCACCAAGAAGGGAGGACAACGAGTTATTTGTGCAGCAAGGACAACAATTCTACAACAATCATCAAGCAGCATGGAGATAGTGAATTTGGGCGACCCTTTATTACAAGTAAGTGTTTATGAGATACTTGAGCCTTTTCCGAGTTCAGATTGTAGTAGTTTGGCCATTTTGGATTCAGTACGTTTTTTTCATTTAAATGAAAAGGGGAACAAAATGGAAAGTATATCAGACAATGAGACTGTTCAGTGCTATGATTTTTTGCCTTTCAACGTTGTTGATAGTGAAAATGCTAACATTAATGACACTGAAAGTTTAATTTCCAACAACCAACACTGGACATTGGAAGAGGCAAGTACTGACAATATCATTGTTGATTTTGTTAATATAAGCGACAATGGGGACTTTGGCAATATTTCTGAACTTATAGATGTAATTCAAGGAGCAAATTCTTTTCCAACGTTCAGTGAGCCTGTTATAATTTCTAATGTGTACGGGGATTACAAAGTGTATAACTATTTTAGTAAAGAATTTGGAGTGGAACATGCTGAATTACTGTCTTAGGGATTTACGTTTATACCGGGTGGGAGAGGTAAGCTAACAGAAATGGTGGATTTAAAAATGTTAACATGTAAAATGAACATCTGAATGTGGTTTACTGAAGATGGTTGTCAGAATGTTAATAACCTGAAAAAAAACAAGCAAATTTAACCCCCCTGCTAACAGCATGGTAGCCTTGTTTGAGAGGGCATGCGAGTTAGATATGAGGGAACACATGAAAAAGAAAAAAAGTTTCAACAATAATGAATGCATTAGTAATTTAACTAAGCATGAGGAAAAGCTATTAGGGAATTTTATAAAAGATAGGGGAATTTGTTTAATGAAGCCGGATAAAGGCAATGGGGTGATGGTCATGGATAAGAATAATTATATAGACCACATGTTCAAAATGTTGGCAGATGATACCTATGAGGAAAGTACTCTAAATGAAATTCATGTGGCTTATTCTAAAATTGATTTATTGATAGATGATTTATTATTTCAAGGACAGATAAATGAAGTAGATTGTAATTATTTGAAGAATGACTATCCCATGATTAGCAATATATTTGGTGTACCCAAATTACACAAGGGTTTAAACAATATTAAGTTTAGACCGATAGTTGATGGCAAAAGAAGCAAGACATGTTTTATTAGCAAATATCTTGTCCATCATTTGCAAGGAGGGTTGGCAAAATTTGAATGTATAACCCAAGATTCCTGACATTTTTTACACAAGTTAAATGGAGTTAACATCAAGGGAACATACCATTCTTCTCACTGTAGATGTATGTAATCTATTTTCAGTCATTCCTAATAAGATAGAATTGGAATGGTTGGAAAATCAATTAGTAAAAACTGGTATGTTTGATCAGGATCGTATAAATGTATTTGTGACACTTTTATGGAAACTGTTTTAAAGAATAATTTCATGTGTTTTGAAGGCCATTTTTATAAGCAAGTCACAGGAGTAGCAATGGGGGCTGTGCCCCCATATATGCTAACTATGTAATGTCCTTCTGGGAGCAGGAATATGTTTTTCTAGTGAATATAATAAGTATATCCAACAATATACACGCTTTTTGGATGATATTTTTATAATTTGGGAAGGTAGCCTTGAAAGTTTAAAAGCGTTTTTGCAGTATATTAACAACACTGTGGGGTTTCTGACATTTACCCATGAATTTAGTTGTGTGGAATTATCATATTTGGATGTCAACTTGAAGGTTGTCAAAGGAAAAAGTAGTTTATCATCTGGAATTTACAGGAAGGCTACTTTTTCGAATTCCTATCTAAATTACCAGAGCTGGCACCCTAGCCCCCAGAAAAAAGCAATAGTAAAAGGTCAAATGATTAGGGCTGCCAGAATGGTAAATGAACACCAGGGATTTTTCAAAGAATTAGAGTTTATAATGAATATGTTCATTAGAAGGGGGTATCCTGTTACAAAAGTGAGTCTATTAAAGATATAAAAGAGTTAATGGTATTTATGAGGCCATCTTAAAAACAAATGTTAAGGGGAATATGGGGAGTAATTTGCAATTAAATAATCCAGGAATAGACAGGAAAGAGAAAAAAGAGCAGTTATATTTTATAACTACATATAATTATGGTACAGAATATATTGTGAACATTATGCAGAAGAATTGGGGATTGTTAAAATTGGATAGTAACGTGTGTACTAAAATGGGGAAGGTTCCCAAAAATGTATTTAGAAAAGACAAATCCATTAAGAATTTATTGGAGATGGATGCCCAAAATAATAGTATTAACACAAGTCGACAAAAGGGTAATTTTAAATGCGGAAGATGTAGTTTGTGTAAGTATATTTTAATCCCTGGCAGAAAAATTGTTGCAACAGAAGTGCCTATTAATATTAGAGGATACTTCAATTGTTATAGTAAAAATGTAGTATATTTAGCCAAATGTGGTCAATGTTCCGCATTTTATATTGGGAAAACATATAGAAGTTTAAGGGAAAGAATTAGTGAACATGTTCTAGATATAAGGCATATGAAAACTACTAATGCATTGGTTAGACATATTGGGCAACATCCAGGACATAAAGTTTTGTGTTATTCAGCAGATTAATAAAGACAACCAAGGTGGTATCCTCGATGTGCACTTGGATATTTGTGAAATTAAGTGGCAGTTGAGGTTAGATGCCACTACCTCCCCGGGTATTAACCATAGTATAAGTATAGTTCCCATTTTGAAGCTAAAATACATTTTAAGTTAAAATGCTGGTTAAATTGTAGATTTTCATCTAAATATTTTTAGATGAACATGCAAAACTAAAGTTTTGAGACAACTTTTTGAACTAACACGTGGGTTATGATTTTAAACTGTGGTGTTTCTATATTATCAAAATGTGTACTGTGGTAGTTTTTTATTGGGAATGTTCCTTTTTATATATTTTTAAATCGATTTTAAATTAACCCGATATGTATTAGTTATGAAATGTATGGAACAATTGTGTTTGTGTTTGGGTAGCTTATTTAATTATTCAATTATGTATTTATTTATTTGAACAATCAATTCATTTAATTAAATGAGTTAATTAGGAGTGGGTGGGTATATAAGGGAGTGTAATACATGAAAGTATTTGTTCTGGAGAAGTCTGTAACATAGCGACGAAACCTAGGTCAACATTGTCATTGTCGTTCAATAAAGTGTTTTTTCAGTGCTCGTTGTGGTTCATTCTCCCTGTCTGTGGTGGCTGTTTGTGAAATTAGCGATTTGGAGTTTGTCACATTGTAAGCATGTTAAGGCAGCCAAACTGTTTGTTTGCTTCTTCATCAGCAAATGTTAACTGATTTGGAGTTGAATCAGAAAGGCAGAATAGGTCTTCTTGAACTATTTCAAAGACTAGTAGGGGTTTATCCCATGTTCTTTTCTGCTTCAGACAACCCATTTCTAGAATATAAGAAACTGAGGAAGAATCAAGATTAAGCAGCCCTCGGTTGCTCATAGAAAGAAATGAGAATTTGTGGTATGTCCCATGTCTGGCACGTCACACCCAGATTTTTCATGCTTCATATATTCTCCACTGTAAGATAAACATTTCACTTTTCCCTACCCACTTCATTGGTAACACTCTAATGGATGTTAAAAGTTAGCTACAGTGAGCTATACATTGGGTTTACAAAAGGAGAATTCTGTAAATGCAACACTTTTTATGTGTCCTGTAGATGTTCATCGTGTTTCACTGTTGCAGTTATCCCATTTGGGTTATCCCTGCCAGGGTAGTTCTCGGCTGGCCCGAATACCAGAGACTTAGTATTTCTGCATCAGTTGCTGTCACTTGAGAACTGAAGTCAGGTTGTCAGTAGTATAAAGTAAGGCAGCCGACGCCATTACATCAGTCTTTCTTGCCATGGAGACCGAAGCAGAAGCAGTTTGCACGAATGCCGGTCAGCCGCTACCTGAGTTTTTGTCTAGAAGTTGAAGTCTTCTAAAGCCACTTGGGGATCCTTTTTTTCTTGCACTAACCGATGTCAGAAAAAGTTAATAATTGTCTCACCTGTGGAAAACAAATACCACACTGAGACTTCCACTCTTACTGTGTCACGTGTTTAGGCCCAGACCACGACATCCCTCGTTGTCACTTATGTGCTTTGTTCAACGCAGAACTCTCCGTCAGGCCCTTATCGTAGCCAGATATTTTCACTTACAGTCCTTGAATTCCGATATGGCTTTGGTAAGCCATCTTGACAGCAGATCTTTCAAGAAAACGTAAAGATAAAGACAAAGACGGGCACAGGTCCAAACCTACCAATGACGCTTCCGTTAAGCTAGTCATCAGTTCTCCGGTCCTCAGTGAGGCACTTTCTCAGCCCCTGATGCCCGCTTCTGCGGATTCGCAGGCCGCTACCGAGACCCTTTCGGAGTTCGGAATGTCGCAAAACTCTTCTTTGACTAAGGATCCTGCGGTCTTCTCAACCTTGGATGGCTCAGGAGCCGCTGAAAAGGCACCGGCTTCCGAGAAAGTCTTTTGCACTACCGAATCTCGACACAAACTGACATCTTCTTTCGTGACTACCATTCTTTCTAAAACTACCGAGTTTCTTAGGCCCCGGGTACAAAACACACCCAAGAAACCGACCCACTCTCAGGCCCCTGCTACCTTGCCTCAGTTTCAAATGCTTAAAATGGCGGAAGACCTTATCATGCTGAGCAGGAGAAGCCAAGCTACCCCCTCCTAAAGGAAAAGAGATCTGTCCCCTGTAGTTTTGTCTGAACAAGAGTCAGGTGAATCTGATGCATCTAAATATGAAGACATGCAACCTCATTCCTCTTATGAGGATTCTGATGCAGAGGATTCCATTCCTCTGCATCAGAGGAATGGAATCCTCTGCATCAGAGGATTCCATTCCTTCAGCCTCTGCCGCAGGGGATTTTTCCTTTGGGGAAACCCTGCATACCTTAAGGGAGCATTTCCAATGGGAGAGTCAGGACTACCCTCACTCTAAAAAGAGACTCAGAGAATTCCTAGATCTTCCACAACACAGACCTTTAGCCATCCCCCCAGTCCTGGATGTTGTGGAGGATGTTTTCCTCGAATCCAGCTTGACTCCTGACGCCCTTCCTCCTGCTCCCAGAAAACCAGACAGGTACTACAGAGTCCCTGAGTCACACAAATATCTTTTTAAAAATCCTACAGCTGATCCTGAGGTAATTTCCCAAGGGCCAAATGGAATTAAAGCAACCTCTACTAAGAATCTCACCCTCTCAGACAGGGATTCCCAAGCATTGGACTGATGGGGTAAGAAAGTATACACCTCAGCTAACAGGGCACTAAATTGTCAGTCCCATATGCTGAAATTTCAGCAACATACCTTAGAACCCCTTAAACAAAAAATGTCTTCCTTTCCTGCTTGGGCAGAGTCTAAAGATTTACAAGAGTTAATGCATTCTGCAAGTCAAGTAACTAAACACACCTTATATTGTGGTTTTGATGCCCTAGAAGCTTCTTGCAGGGCAGCAGTCACTGGATTTGTCATTAGAAAGCATGCATGGCTTAAGAACAGTCCCTGCCAGATCATGTCAAATCTAAATTGTTGGATGCCCCCTTGCACAAAGATAACTTATTTGGCACTAAGGCAGAAGAGGTCTTAAAAAAGATGGAAGAAAAAGCACAATCTATGCAAGCAGTTAAGGATTTCTTGCAGGTCCAGCCCCCTAGCTTCAGGAGGCATTGTCCCTCCAAACACTGATCCTTTCCTGTTCCCAGTAAACTGGCCCAGCCTAGGCCCCGTGTAAGCAGACCCCCCCCCCCCGACAGCAGCCCCAAGGAATACAGAGATGTAAGTAGTGGACTACCTCCACTTCAAAACCAGGAAGTTCTAAGCCACCCCCTTATGGTAAAAACTCACAATGACTCATCTCCTCCACCCCCTCCGTCTGCCCACCTTCACTTACCCCTAGGAGGTAAAGCTCTCATTTCACTCAAGCACCTGGGCCACCATTACCAAGGACCACTGGGCTCTAAACACTGTGTCTCAGGGATACAAATTTTCCTTCCACACCCTTCCAACACCAAAAGGGTTCCCAGATCTACCACCACATCAGTGGGCAGAGGCTCAAAAGCAAATCCTTTCCCTGCTATCTATGAGGGCAGTAGAGCACGTTCCTGCAGAACAGATAAGCCAAGGTTTCTACTCCAGACTTTTTCTGTTGCCTAGAAAAAAAAGGGCACATTGCACCCCATTCTCGATCTATCCATTCTAAACACTTTCCTGGTGATCCCAAAATTCAAAATGCTCACCCTCCAGCAGCTGCAACCCATGCTGTCCAAGGATGCTTGGCTAGCCACCCTAGATCTAAAAGAGGCCTACCTCCACATTCCTATCAGGGAATCATGCAGGAAATATATCTCCTTCAGGGCAGGATCTCAACACTTTCAGTTCTCTGTGCTTCCCTTTGACGTGTCTACTGCTCCGAGTTTTCACAAAATGTCTGGCTCCAGCCATTGCCTTTTGCAGACAAATACTTAGATTTACCCATATATAGGTGACTGCCTTATTCAGGCAGACAGCCAGGAGAAGCTGCTCAAGCACCTGACCTTTGTAAAGACCCTACTAACCTCCCTAGGGTACACAGTCAGTGAAAAGAAATCCAAACAGGTGCCCACCCAAAGGATAATCTTCCTGGGAGCAAGTTTGGACACAGCTTCCCAGATGTCATACCTTACTCCAGAGAAACAAATTTTCCTGACAGCCTACTTCTCTCAACTAGCCACTAGGCTCCAGCTTAACTGCAAGGAAGATCCTGCAAGCTCTGAGGTTCATGGCATCTTGCATACTACTCAATCCATATGCCAGACTGCGTATGAGGAAACTTCACTGGTACCTAAAGAGCCTTTGGTGCCAACACTCTCAAAACCTGGAAACTCTTTGGTGGGCAACAGCATGCTCCCACAACAAGGGAATGCCTTTCTCCCCACACCCCGCCTCCCAGACCCTCACCACAGATGCATCAGACTATGCTCGTGGTGCACACCTGGTAGGCAGGTGCATTCAGGGCCAATGGAGCCCACAGCAAATCCCTCTGCACATCAGTCAAAAAGAGGTGATAGTTGTGCAGCACACCTTGATAGCTTTCAAGCCCCTTCTCTCTCCAGGGGCTCTCCTGATCAAAACACCACTGTGATATGGTACATCAACAAGCAGGGAGGGACTCACTCATGCCCCCTCTATGCAGGCTGGCCATAACCCTTTGACACACAGCCTCTGCCATGTAACTACACCTGATAGCACAATTCCTACCAGGCTCTGTCAACTCTCTGGCAGACCATTTAAGCAGAAATCTTCTGGACCCACACGAGTGGCAACTCAACAGAAGTACCTTCACCCTAATAAATCCGAAATGGGGAACCCTGAAGGTCGACCTCTTTGCCTCCCACACCAACCATCAGCTCAGCAAATTCTGCACCAGGGTGCATCATTGCATCACTTGGAAAGTGGATGCCCTGTCCTTCCCCTGGGTCAATCTATCAGTCTTTGCCTTTCCTCCCCTACCGCTCATCCCCAGGGTACTGCTCAAAATAAGGGAAGAAAAACCAAGGACCATTCTCATAGCTCCAGACTGGCCCCAGCAGCACTGGTACTCCTTGCTGCGCAGCCTGTCCTCGCTACCCCCATGGCATCTTCCTCGGATTCCAAACCTCCTGACCCAGAGGGAAGGGGAATTCTTGCATCCCCAATTACAGACACTCAATTTGGCAGCTTGGCTTATTCTGTAATGCCGAACCAATCTGCCAACCTCAGTAAACAGGTTCTGGATGTTATCTGTGAGGCCAGATGTCCTAGCACCAGAAAGTCTTATGCTGATAGCTGTGCAGCACACCTTGATAGCTTTCAAGCCCCTTTTCTCTCCAGGGGCTCTCCTGATCAAAACACCACTGTGATGTGGTACATCAACAAGCAGGGAGGGACTCACTCATGCCCTCTATGCAGGCTGGCCATAACCCTTTGACACACAGCCTCTCTCATGTAACTACACCTGATAGCACAATTCCTACCAGGCCCTGTCAACTCTCTGGCAGACCATTTAAGCAGAAATCTTCTGGACCCACACGAGTGGCAACTCAACAGAAGTACCTTCACCCTAATAACTCCGAAATGGGGAACCCAGAAGGTCGACCTCTTTGCCTCCCACACCAACCATCAGCTCAGCAAATTCTGCACCAGGGTGCATCATTGCATCACTTGGAAAGTGGATGCCCTGTCCTTCCCCTGGGTCAGTCTATCAGTCTTTGCCTTTCCTCCCCTACTGCTCATCCCCAGGGTACTGCTCAAAATAAGGGAGGAAAAACCAAGGACCATTCTCATAGCTCCAGACTGGCCCCGGCAGCACTGGTACCCCTTCTGCGCAGCCTGTCCTCGCTACCCCCATGGCATCTTCCTCAGATTCCAAACCTCCTGACCCAGAGGGAAGGGGAATTCTTGCATCCCCAATTACAGACACTCAATTTGGCAGCTTGGCTTGTTCTCTAATGCTGAACCAATCTGCTAACCTCAGTAAACAGGTTCTGGATGTTATCTGTGAGGCCAGATGTCCTAGCACCAGAAAGTCTTATGCTGATAAATGGAAAAGGTTCTGCACCTGGATCCAGGCTAAGGGAGCCAATATGGCACAGCCCTCCCTCCCTCTCATCCTGGATTACTTAGCTGACCTACTACACAGTGCTTTCTCTTTCTTCTCTATAAAAATTCATGCCTCTGCTATTTCTGCTCATTTTCCCACTGAGCAGCCCCTTTTCTCACACTCTTTGATCAAATAGTTCCTAAGAGGGACTAGCAACATGAGGCCACCCAGAAGGGCACCAACACCAGCTTGGGACCTTAACTTTGTATTGGAAAAGCTCACCCTGCCCCCTTTCAAACCAGCTTCTTCTGCAGAGCTAAAATTTCTCTCCTGGAAGACAGCATTCCTTCTGGCCATCACTTCAGCCAGAAGAGTCTCTGAGCTGCAAGCACTCATGGCTGTGGAATCTTTCATGCAGACAAGGTATCCCTCAGAACTAACCCATCTTCACGCCCAAGTTGGTGTCCAGTGTGGCTCTCAACCAATCTATTAATTTGCCCACCTTTTTTCCTAATCCCCAGAACAAGGGGGAAAGGATTCTTCATTCTCTAGATGTGCACAAACAGCTCAGATTCTCTCTGGACAGGACTAAATCCTTCAGAAAGTCTAATCAGTTGCCGGTTAGCTTTGCTACAGGGGCAGAAGGCAAAGCCATCTCCAAACTGATAACACACTGCATCCATTTCTGCTACAAACAGCATGGAAAGCCTCCCCCAAGGGGGTCAGGACACAGTCCACCAGAGCAGCCTCCACCTCTGCGGCTTTCCTCAGAGGAGTCCCCACCAGGGACATCCTGGAGGCTGCAACCACCTGGACATCTGTTCACACTTTTGCCAAGCATTACCACCTGCCTCTCTTCCCCAACTCCAGTGCAGGGTTTACCTCTGCAGTCGTGCAGGGCATCCTAGCCAGCCCCTAGTTTCATTGACTATCTCCACCCTTTTCCTCAGCTTGGGAATCAACCTAAATGTGATGACTGCAACAGAGAAACACAAAGAACATACTACAGTTGTGTACACTTACCATAAATGTAGATGTTCAAGTATATTCACTGTTGCAGTCCACAGTCATGGTTTCCCCTCTCCATCCCCCTTTCTCCTCTTTCTCCTTTTATTACCATTCTAACTTGTTGTTCTCTTTTCCTTTCAAGGGACTTATTGATACTTATTTTCCACTGGTGGGGTTTCTTCCACCAGACCCTGGCCTCCTATGTGGAGGCTCCTGACAGGTTAGGGCAAGAAAAACTGATGTAATGGCGTCAGCTGCCTTACTTTATACTACTGGCGACCTGACGTCAGACCTCAAGCGACAGCAACCGATGCAGAAATACTAAGTCTCTGGTTTTCGGGCTGGCCGAGGGCTACCCTGGCAGGGATAACCCAAATGTGATGACTGCAACAGTGAATACACTTGAAGATCTACATTTATGGTAAGTGTACACAACTGTACTTTAATTTCAGAGGTTATTGCAGAAAAAAGCAACAGAACCATTTCCTGTGTCGCAGCAAGGGTATATTTCTATTCCAAATTCTTTGTAAATATATAAAAAAGTTATATTTCTTTTCTGTTGTAGATTTAGCACATCTAAACAAATTTGTAAAGCTACAGTAATTCAGAATGATTATATTCTTCATTATTGCAACTGATTTTTGGTGAGTACAGATTATCCCAATCAAGATGAAAGATGCCTTTTAGTTCGTGCCAAACTTGCCTTTGTCAGAAGTACCTCAGACGCAAAATTATACATTACCACTTACATGCCACAACACTTTCCTTTTGCTCAACAGCTAAGCCAAGGACTTTTGCAAATTGCACGGCTCCACTTTTAGCAGACATTAAATCTAAAAGACATTGATATTGTCTCTTACCTGGATTGACTGTGATCTCAAGACTCCCATCAGCAGTGAATAGTAATTTGAAATGCAGTATTAAAAGTAATTCAAGAAAATTGGATTACTGAAATCGGAAAAGTTGTAATGTGAAGTTGTCCTATCTCATCTGCATTCCATACTGATAGGTTCGGAACCCATCCTCGCTTCCAACCCGGCCGCTTACTAAAGCTTGAGGTCTCCAATTAGCTTGTGGCACCTTCCCTATCCCATGATGCTCTAGTGCCTTCCTCAGATTTGTCCTTGTTTGCTGCTGAAACAGATTGGGTCACACGGCTAGCTCTGACTAAGTGATAAACATGTTTTTCTTGCCCTGTCTTCTTTTCAAGTTAAAATTTTCCAATTTAAATTGTTATTCTTAAACTTGTATGTGTGTGTGTGTGTGTGTGTGTGTGTGTGTGTGTCTATATAAATATAGAGAGAGAGAGATATGTGCATGTGTGTATATCCCCCTTTGGTTGTGGGGAGCATACGTATTTTTACTCCTGTTATTTGAGTGTGTGTTCCTTGGGCCATTGTTTGTTAGGCCTGTAAATACCCTATCCCGTTTGCAGTGATATTTAGTGTGTTTTTCTGCTCCTTTTCATAGTGTTGTAGGATTTAGACAGAACTTAAATAGTTGTGTGCTTTCCTATTAGTAGGATTTTTTATATATATATATATATATATATATGTGTGTGTGTGTGTATATATATATATATATATATATATATATATATATATATATATATATATATATATATATATATATATCCAGGGTCCTCCATGAGTGGGAAAAACAAATTAATATTAAAAGGCTTGATAAAATCTCCTTTTTCAGAAGCCCTGGAAAAGGGTCAAAGTACTTCAAAATCACCTACTGCTCATGACAAACCTCCAAGAGATCGTCTTCAACCTCTTCAGACATACCAGAGCCATCAACTCTGATGGTGACAAAAAATCTGACCATGACAGACCTCCTGCCTCGGTTCCATCTGTGTCTGATCTGATGGCAGTACAAGTTCGGAGCTGCTCCACTGTTTTGGAGCCGGTCTCTCCAACCCCCAGGTCACCCCTATTACAATCTGTAGCGTCCACGCCATTCTCTCGATCCTCCAAAAGTTTATGTGATTACAATGTGGATCACATGGTGCAGAGACTGCTCAGGACACTGGCGCTAGCCAAACGTTTGTCGGAGCCAACCCAGAGAGGCTCAGAACTGACTGGACCCATTCCCCTATCTTCAATTCCTCCTCCGACCCCAGCAGTGGTTTCGGAGCTGGAATGCATGGAACTCATAGTGGTGGAGCCATCTGAGCCAATACCTGTTTCAGGCTCATTGGTTATGACTTCTCTGACTACCTCGGTGCCGATTGAGGTGTCTAGGAGCTGACATTCACCCATCGGGTCCAGAGAGAAAAGTCAAACCGAACTTTTTCGGTTGCAAGCTTGCCTCTTGGGGCTTTGGCTCAGGTGAGTTTGGCTCCTACTTCAGCTTTGGAGGCAACCCCTGTTATGCTGGGGAGACCTTCTGATTCCTTGGAACTGGGAGTCTCTTCGGACCATGGGCGGGGGCTTTCGCAGCTCTGAGGAGAGCTCTTTCCCCACCGACATCCTAACTGTCTGATCCAAGCATTCCATCCCCCAAAGTATTGGTATCTATTTCTGCACAGTCGATTCCACAAAAGCGTAGAGCCTCATAACCTCAGGAAGAGGTTATGTAAGAGGACGCATTTAGATTCCCCGGAGGAGTCGGTCATATCAGGTACAGACCTCGAAGAGTCAGAAGGGTCCCCACAGTCACCCGCTGAGGATGTCTCTTTTGCAGACATCTTGGAAATCCTTCAACAGAGAGGGGGCTGGAAGCCCATTACCCTTTCTGAAGAGGAGTCCATGTACCTGAAGGCTTTTGGGCCTCGCCCTTCAGCCACCTGGGTGTCTCCACCTTTCGATGAGCTCATGGAGTTGTTTTGTCGAAAGACGTGGGAGTCTCCGGACACAGTGGAACCTGTCCCTAGGAGGCCTAACAAATTCATCACCTCTCCAGATGATAAAACCTTTTTAACAAAAGGAGTCCCTGTAGATGCTATGGTGGTGGCGGCAGCGGCCACAAAAAAGGAATTATCAGAGACTTCCACATCTGTCCATCCCCCCAAATAGAGTCACGTACAATAAACAGGTATGGAAAGCCCATGTTTTCTTCAGCGGCTTTTACTCTTAGGTCCCTAAATTGCCTTACGCATTTCACAAGGTTACAGAGGGAAGAGCTTGGAGATGATCTCCAGTTTACAGTAGCTGTGAGGGTAGCAGATAAGGTATCTTCTCAGCTTGCCACCCTCAGTTCAGTAGTTAACTCATCCATGAGGCTCGTTTCTTATGCAGCTGATGGAGCGAGCAGATCACCGGGTTCTGGAATTGCCCTTGCGTGACATTCCTGGATGCGCTTGTGTAATTTTGTGGATCCTCTAATACACCATTGGCACATCCTTGTTCGGGCCTAAAGTCAAGGAAACACTAACCAGGTGTGAAGAAGGAAAGACTTTCTCTGCCATCAGAGTTCATTTTTCCACACCTTCTAGACCCTATCCCAAGGGTCAAAAGGGAGGGAAAATGTGGTTCTGAATATGCCAGAGGGCCTTTCAAGACGCACAGGGTGAACCTTCCTCCAGAGGCAGAGGAGGAGATAATGGAAGACTCCGGCCACAGGGCAGAGGTGGGGTCCACAAAATCAGGATGACCGGGAATCTTTCTTTGGTAAGCTCTTTTAGTGCTCCTGAGAGGAGGCCCACCTGTCCCTCTCTGGAGGCAGTCGGGGGTCACTTATCTTTGTACCCACAAGTCTGGCTAAAAGTAACAAAAGACAAGTGGGCAAAAACAAAGCATTATATCCAGAGGCTACTCAATTTCCTTTTTCATGCCACCTCCACAAACAAAGAATATTCCGGATGTTCCACCCAATCGCGGGCAACAACCATCTTAGAAATTCAAATGTTGCTACAAAAAAGAGCCATCTGGTCAGTCCCCAAAGACCAGATAAGATCTGGAACTTACTCAAGGTTCTTTTTAGTTCCAAAGAAAACGGGACTGGAGACCCATACTAGATCTCAGCAAACTAAACAAGTCAGTAAAAAAGCAAAGTTCTGGATGGTCATATTGCAGTCAATGCTTCCCTTTCTAGGGAAGGACAATTGGATGTGCCCTATAGACCTCTAGGATGTGTACTTCCACATAAAAATGGACAGGCCATCCAAGAATCACCTGCTCTTTCAGCTAGGAATCAGTCACTTTCAGTTTCAAGCTCTGCCCTTTGGCCTCACTACAGCCCCCAGAGTTTTCAAATGCATGTCAGTAGCCATGGCTCACCTAAGGCGTCTCGCATTCTAGATGTTTCCATATCTGGACAACTGGCTCCTAACCACATCACCAAGCACCTATTCATTCAGGCAAGAGACACTACCCTGAAACTCTGTGCTCTGCTAGGAATTTCAGTAAATTATGAAAAGTCTGCTTTATTGCCATCTCAACATATCGTTTTTATAGCCGCAGAGCTAGATACCAAAACAGTGATAGTCAGACTTCCACCAGACAGGGTGCAGACTCTTCGACTTTAAATCTGGGATCTCCTCTTCAAAACCAAGGTTCAAACAAGGACAGTCCTAAAGGTACTAGGGACTATAGCAGCAGCAATAAATGTGATTCCTCTGGCAAGGCTACATATGAGAATCCTCCAATGGCTCCTGTTCACCCAGTGGTTCATCCAACAACTTCCTATGTCCCACCACATGACGCTGACTGAATCCTGCAAGAAAGACCTCCATTGGTGGCTTCATTCCAACAAAGTAACGGTAGGTTGATGGTCCCCCCCCCCCACTCCGGTAGCCACAGTGACACGGATGCTTCCCAGATGGGTGGGGGAGGCGCATTATCAGGTAAGAACAGCCCAAGGCACTTGGCAGGACCACGAGGCTCATTTGCACATCAGTGTACTAAAGATGAGAGCGGTGCTGATGGCGTTGCAAGCATTCCAAGACTCTCTTTCGATAGGTACAATTGCAATACAAACAGACAATATGTCAGTTGTGTGGTACATAAACAAACAAGGAGGAACTAGATCTTACCCCCTTTGTCAAGAGGCCCTGAGTGTATTGCAATGGGTGACATCCTCCCAGTGCTTTCTAGTAGCAAAGCACATCCTGTGGAAATCTAACGTGATAGCCGACAAACTAAGCAAAGCAGTTCTGATGCCACATGCCACATGAGTGGTCCCAGAAGAAAGAAGTAGCGGAAATGATTTTTCACAAATGGGGCCAGCCTTGCTGCGATCTATTTGCTACAGCCATGAACACAAAATGCAGCGTCTTTTCCGTAATAACCCCATTGGGGGAGTCCCCAAAGGATGCACTTGTACACGATTGGCCTCCGGGACTCCTATATGCTTTTTCTCCCTTTCCTCTAATGGCCAAAGTTCTTCAGAAAGCCAGCACTCTGGGAATGACCCTAATTTTAATAGTCCCTTACTGGCCTCGTCAAATCTGGTTCCCCTTCTTAAAGCCTCATTTTCAGGAAGACCTTTGGATTCTGGACCCAGTGCCAGACCTTCTGACCCATTTGTAGGGGGCTCCACCCATTTCTTCACTCCCTCAAGTTGACAGCATGGCTGCTCTAGTTCCCAAAATAGCCAGTCTACACAACTTTACCCCAGAAGTCCAACAAATCCAGATTTCTTCTCATAAGACGTCTGCGAGAAGACTATACCTTAATAAATGGAAGAGATTTTCAACTTGGCTTTCACAGAATCATATTGATCCCTATTCAGCACCTCTGTCAACCATTCTAGAATTCTTGGCTAAGCTTTTTAATGAGGGGGAAGCTGCAGCAACTATTTGAGTCCAGTTAGCAGCAATCTCTAATTTTCATATTGGCAATGAAGGACAGAATATCTCATAAACTATCAAAAGCTTTTTTGAGAGACACGAACTTAAGACCACCCAAAAAACCCACCCCTTCCACCATGGAATGTCAATTTTGTCTTGTCTCACATAATTATTCTCCCATTTGAACCTGCATTATCTTGTAGCTTAAAATTGTTTTCCTAGTAGCAATCACATCAGGTAGAAGGATTTCAAAGTTACAGGCTTTGTCAATCAAACCTCTGTATATGATTTATGTAATGACAGGGCTTCACTATGTGCAAACCCTTCTTTTCTGCCAAAAGTATGTTAAGAGTTCAATCTAAACCAGTTTATAGATCTGCCAGTGTTTTTTTTCCAAATATGGCAATAAGGCAGAGTACACACTTCACCAGCTTGATGTTCATAGACAGCTACGCTTCTATTTGCATGAACAAAAGAATACAGAAAATCCGACCAGCTTTTTGTTTCCTTTTCAGATAATAAAAAAGGACTTGCCATAACAAAAACTACCTTGTCCAGATTATCAGAATGCATCTCATTTACTTTTTCAGTCAACAGACAAATGGCTGCCAGGCAAAGTAAGGGCACATTCTACCAGAGTTGTTTCAACTTCTCAAGCCTTTAGGGCAAAGTTACCAATAGATACAATTTGTGCAGCAGCAACGTGGGCAAGGCCTCATACTTTTAGATCTTCCCTCCAGGGACAGGGCATCCTTTGGGTCCGCTGTTCTAAAGACTATTCTCCCGTGAGCCTCCCAGGAAAGATAGTGCTAGTATGGTGATCAGTATAGAATAAAGACGAGAGGACAACTTCACATAAAGAAGTTATGTACTCACCATAACGATCCATGTGAATTGTCCATCTCCTCTTCATTCTTGCATCCCACCATCCTACCTCAGGTTCCTAATTGTACACCTGATATACTTTGATCCTCCTCTTGGGTTATAAAGTAATGAATATATATATATATATATATATATATATATATATATATATATATATATATATATATATATAGGTCCCCTACAGTAGACCAACAGTTCACAACAGCAACACCAAAAGCCCGACACACGAAATACTGATAACAACACTACCCCCCCCACCCGTAACTTTAATATACCAACTACAAGATCGCACTACAGTGCAGAAATGGAGATCTTTCCATTCCGCACTATGGAGACTTACCATTTCCCCATTGTCAGTATTTCGTGTGTCGGGCTTTTGGTGTCAGCAATGTGGGTGTTGGTGTTGTGAGCTGTCAGTCTTCTGTAGGGGACCTTATATATATATATATATATATATATATATAAAATATAGTTTTATATAGTTACATAAATAGGTGTACAAGTACAACAAACAAGATCTGAGGAAGGCACTAGAGCATCATGTGATAGGGAAGGAGCTACAAGCTACTTTGAGACCTCATGCTTTAGTAAGCGGCCAAGTCGGAACCAAGGATCAGTTCCAAACCCATCAGTGTAGAATGAAGATGAGATGGACAACTCACATGGAACATTATGGTGAGTACATAACTTCTTTTTTGATCCTATGTCTGCTCATTTACTGGGCATAGTCATAGTTGGCAATACATTTTCTGTTGTAGGAGAAGGGAAGAATTAATAGATTTTTTTCATATATGTCAGTTCGAAGGACCTGACTATTTTTTCATATATGTCAGTTGGAAGGACCTGACTATTGCAAGAGAATATCTAAGGGTTTTGGCTTGTATGTCATCTTGCATAACTATGTCCCCACATGCAAAACTTCACTTACGA
The DNA here is from genome assembly GCF_019279795.1 of Protopterus annectens. Lineage (NCBI taxonomy): Eukaryota > Metazoa > Chordata > Ceratodontiformes > Protopteridae > Protopterus > Protopterus annectens. The sequence continues at coordinate 695,656,353 of NC_056730.1, read as the reverse complement.
AGAGTATGAGTACATTCTCCATTTGAAGAAGAAATCCTTATTAGCTCTCAAATGGTAGTGCAGCCTTTTCAGCTTGTTCAAAGTAAAAAGAATCCACCCGTTATCACCATCAGAAGAGACTTTTACCACAGATGCATTGGGTAGTGACTGGGACAGAATTTACAGTCTGTCTTAGTTTTGGGTACCTGGGATCCTCTATTGCTTTCATAGTCCATCATAAGATAGCTGGACAGTGTGCTAACCTTAAAAGCTTTTTTTGTTTCCTTGCAGACAGGCTAGGTGCTGATGCAAATGGTTAAGTCATGCATTAGACGCAAAACATGGGAGTGAACTATAGAAAGGAATCTCATCTTACAGGCGGCGCATCTGCTAGGACATCTGTTTTGGCAGTATACACACAGCAAGCATTGCCTGCCAAATGGAAAATTTAAAATTTCATTAAGGTCACAGTGTTCACAATATACAAGTATGAGTCACTCACATATAGATATTCTTACTTTATATAGCCAGTGCACAGATCCCAAATTTGTCACAAGACAACATGAAAAATGCTTTCTTCAAATGGCATCATGATCTTCTTTATGGTTTTCTGCCAACTGCTGCTGAAACAGGACAAGGTACCTGTTATTATGATCACTTCAAATTAGTAAAGGGGACCATGGATTTCTCTCCTGCAGCATGAGATTGCAGATCCTCCGTTGCATCTGTTACAGGTTCAAACTATTGTAATTTGTCAAACACCTTCCTAGAAATATGCAGTCTCTTTGAATAATGGCCTAGATGGTTACTTATTGGTAGCCAGTAAGGCATCCTCTGAAGAGGTCTTGATAAATGATGTAAGAAATCCTACCCCAAGAAAATTTTATCTGGGCAAGTGGCATAGATTTTCATTGAGGGAGCTATTACAGAATACGGACCTGTTTCCTGCTGTTTGTCATTTGCTGTTGAATTTGTGTGCATTTTCTATGTGAGACTGGCCTACCCTACTTCTCCATAAAGGTGCATTTGGCAGTAGTGGCAGCATGTTTATCTTGGCACACTCTATCTGGCTTCATTTGATTTTTATGCAAGGAATTTGTATGTATCTTCCGCTGTCATTAAGATTTTGTTCTAGAATACTTTCAGTGTTTCACTGTGGAAGTATGACTAAAGACATCAGGTGAAATAATTAGAAGCTAGTCTCCAAGTCGTTATAGTCCAAACTTTATCTGTGATCCACAAATCAAGCCTATTTTGAAAGTCACAAGACTTTCAGAAGATTTTATACATGATGGCTGCTTATTCCACATCCGGCCAGCACAAACTTTGAATGACTTGATCCTGATAAACGTTTTAATCCAGTTATCATCAAAACAAACATGTTATTCCTAGTGGACTTGGAATGAGAGTTGAAGGTGGTATCTAAGGTTGCATCAGTTTTTTATGTAAGCATGTATGCACCCTTTGTAAGATCAGCCCTAATGAGTCTATATAGTAAATAAAGTTTTAAATTCTTCAAATGATCTCCATATTTAGAATTTTTGAGTGAGTAGATATGTTTTCTACAGTGCTTTTGAACATGCACAAGTTTTTATTTTCTTTCCTTACATATGAACAGAAGGCTGCAGTATACTCTGAAACGTTTCTTATCATGGTCCTATATAGAGAAGGTGCAGTGTCTTTCAGATTTTTGCAGTTAGGGGACACCACAGCGGATCACCGGTCCGCAGATTGATTGACAGTAGTGTTTTTATAGTGTCGAGTTGCCAGCCCAGTGCCAAACCTTCACAGAAGGCGCACACATACACGCACGCACCTACCTGCGTGTCTTTAAAACTCACTCGACCACAGGGAGGGCATGCAGACTCTGCCCAGAAGGTGTTCCCGCCAAATCGAACTGGAGAACCTCTTGCTGTGAGGTGACAACTCTAACCACTGCACCACCTCGGCTATTATGGTCATGTATAGAGAAGGTAGAAAAGTTAAACATCTAGAAGCGAACGAGTGTATAATTCTTCTTATTAAACTATAACATTTTCTTATCTGGTTAATTACAAGTCCTCTACAACTATGGTCTTGTAAATCATAATGCCAAGATCGATGTAGTCATTACATTTAGATATTGATTTCCTAGCACGTGGTTATTTTTGAATAGTACTTCCAGTGTGTAGTATTTTATAATTTTTATAATTGAAAGAAGTTGTGCTTACATTTTTCTTTATATGAAGTTCATCCATGTAATTATGTTAAGAGCTTATGATCAGAACATTAGATTACATGAGGTTAGAGGGGGCAACAGGCTACATTGATCAAATTTTGCTAAACCACAGTGATTGCTTACTGATGAAGTCATATAGGAAAGAAACTGATGAGGTCCCAAAACTGATCCTGTAGTACCCCATGTTCATTGTATTATTCATTCTTTGGTCATACTGAGGAGCTTTTGCTGATTAACCATTCAGAAACCCATTTGATAATGTAACCATTAAACCCCATTTTGAGTTCACATCTGTTATTGAAAGGTGGGTAATACAGTCAAATGCCTTAGGCCTGTCAAGAATTACCATATCCATGGGAAATCCAGAACATAGTGCTGCTGTTACATCAGATTAGAAAGATATCCTATTTGTGGTGCATTTCCCTCTGGTGAACCCATGCTGCTTAATACCAAAATATGGGCTTACCTTAGTGGAATGTGTTCAAATGTTTTCCCTAGTAAGCAAGTTAGATTGCTAGGACAATAATTATCAGTAGTAGCCTTGCAGCTTCCCTTATGCACAGAAATTAAAAGGCTTTTTTTTCTAGACTTCTGGTAGAAATCCAGACCTAAATATATGTGGAAGTAAGTCAGTACAGAAGTAAGCTAGTCATCCATCCTTTGTGTTACTTTACTTTTACCAAGGAATCCTAACCCCCCATGAGGAAAGCTAGAAGTCTTTCCACTGTGAATAAATAAACAAATCTCCCCCAGGCTGTGGATCTAGCTCCCTCCTGCTTGCACTGTCCAAATTGTTTAAAAAAAATCTGTAAACAAGTTTTAAAATATCGTGGCAGCTGTCATTTCTTGTCCAGATATCAACATGTCTTTACTCAGGAACATAGGACCCAGATTTCCCTTTCTTTTCCCTTATGAACAATATTCTTAGGGCAGTGGATGGTGGATTACACAGTGGTGTGTTTTTCATAGGCAAAAGCCTTCATCCTTATTAACCATAATCGTATACCTGATTATGACCTGCAGTGGTTTTAGAATGGGTGCCGTTTTATAGTTTAGAATTTGTCTTGCTGGTGGATTATTTAGAATCAGACTTGAGCCCTCCTATACTCCATTATGGGTCTACTTTTGTTCAGCATATTTATCAGCTCACTCCCTTTTGACCTCTTCCTGTCTTGCCTTTTGTTCCTGTGCACCAAACTTTGGCATTAAATCTGACCCCTAACAAAACTTCCAAAATGTCTTGAATCTCCTTGGTAATGTACGGCTTATTCTTAAATGTATAAACTCCAAAAAGACACCAAAGGAAACACAGGCAGCAAGACAAGCAATTGCAGATCCCTCAAAATAGCAAACTGAACAGAAGCTTTATTCCAACTCCGTTTTCAACCACTTCATCAGAAATGAAAACACAAACCATATATACTGTTAAAATTCAATTACATAATTGAATCAATTAAAATATTTAAAACAGTTAACATATCAGATATAAAACAAGGTACAAAGTGGTTACAAACATAGTGTTCCCGGACAAAATAATGAACATTTGCAGTATCACTGTATAAAACATAAAACATAGTTTGTGATGTCAACACTAAAAAGTGTTTAGGTTTAAAAATCCATAGGCTAGGAAATTGTACATAGCCAGAATGTTATAAGGTTCATAATTTGGCTGCTCTCATTTGACTATGTCATTAAGACCTGGGGGCTTGGTTGATTCTAGTACTATTTCAAAATTCAACCCTAGTCTCCACTTAAAATTGTCTTGCTGCCTGTGTTTCCTTTGGTGTCTTTTTGGAGTTTATTGGTTTCGTTGACACCTTCCTGTTTTAGTTTCTTATTCTTAAATGTAGTTGGACATTACTGTAAATTCACATTTTATGTTAACCAAAACATCTGACTGACAAATATTGCTTGTAATAAATTCCATCTTCTTGTTTTCCTTCTGTGGATTTAACTGATCTCCATGCATGTCTGTTATAATGTGATTTATTTTCTCACAAGGTATTCAGATGTTTATCATCTAAATGATCACTGGCTCTGTCTCCCAGAGGTTAGCCCACCTTTGGAACAGACTCCCACTTCATGTCAAACAGACCACCTCATTGGCCCTCTTCAAACGCAGTTTGGATGATTGGATGGGTAACCGTAAATTCACCCCGGGGGTTCCACCTGTGCCCTTCTTGGAAATGGACATTAGGTGTTGATCGTGGAAATAAGGTTAGAACTTCGCTAGGCTTGTAAGGGCCCTAGGGTCATTAGCTTAGTAACTTCCTATGATCCTATTGATATTTGATTACCTGGAAATTATGACTGTGTAGGAAGGCCCATTTTCATTGGAGGCTCTAGGAGAAAAGCTACACTGTAATACAAAAACATTTTCAGAACAATAGTTTTACAGTGTTCAGAAGTTAAAAAAAATATATACAGTTTAAATAATTTTACTAAATTAGACATAATATGAGAACATTGATTAAGAATAGATACAAGTTATGTCACAGTGTTTTAATATGTAGAGAGTATAATACAAACAGGAATTCCAGTACAAAGTGAGAGGAAAAGCAGGCTTAGCTAGTTTTAGCTAAGAATTACAGATACTGTGACACTAACAAATATGAAAAAAAAAAAAAATGAAAAGCCATGTTGACCCCTTACTTGGGGAAGATAGCTTAACAGTTTGTGTGTGTGTGTGTGTGTGTGAGACTGAATCGAGCTTCAGTTTCTGTAGTAAAGACCTGGTGTCATTGGACTTCTTGGTGGGCTTGTAAATTGGACATCCTTCCTAAATTCAGCTGTGTTTCTGTTAAGTACCTGCTGTCGGCTTTCACTGGTCCATGACCTCATCTAAAACCAGACTACTACTGTCGGTAGTAGTGACAGAACACTGACAAAGTATAACAGGAAAGCTGATAATGCCACAGATTTAATTTGCTTTATCAAACACAGCCTTTTAAGGGCTCTTCAGTCTTATTTATTCATTTATTTATTTTATTTTCATTTGTTGCCTGGGATAGTTTCAGCGGGGTTCCAGGGAGAAATATTCCATACAAAATCAAAAGCTAAAACATAAATTATCCAAAAGAGAAGTATACAAGAAATGGAACAAAGAGTAACAAATAAAAAAAACAATATGTTTGCAGTTAGATTGGCTATAGGCAGGTATGCAAAAGGCTATTTACAACAATGGTAACTTTTATTCATCATGTATATGCTCAGCAGGCTAGCTTGTAAAGTAAATGAAATATGAGGTTAAAATTTGAGTGTGAGAGGGGAGAGTTTTTAGGTACAGAGGAGTGTGGAAGAAGAGTTGAGAGCTTGAAGTTTGTTAATGAGATTCATTTTAATAGAGGATCTTACTAGTCGTTATGAGTATGTGTAGGAGGAAAGAAACTGTGAAAAGACAAAGAGGACATTGTGGATAGTCTGTTAGGAACAGTCATACATAAGAATTGGGGAAATTCCGTTTTGATTGGATGTTGCACTTTCATATATGTGTTGTTTTGGAATTTATTTTGTTTATTTATTTAACATTTGTTTACTGGGAAAGTCCGACTTGGAACAAAGCCAATTTTCAGCAGAGGCCCAGGGAGAAACACTCCAGATGTAAGTTTTTGTACTGTGGGAGGAAACCCGGAGGAACCCCTCATGAATACAGGGAGGACATGCAAACTCTGCCCAGAAGACACCCCAGTCGAGAATCAAACTGAAGAACCTCTTGCTGTGAGGTGACATTTTTACAGAATGCCCCCAAAGCCCATAGCTACTTTGTAAGAAGACTAACAAGACAAATGCATCATGCTTGCATACAAAGATGTCCTAATTGGCAAGTCTGTAAAAGACCTGTATTTCATACTTATTATTAGACTTCACAAAAGTTTAACACCTCTCTAATATAGGATCATCTCCATGTTTTAGTTCAGTAATATTTCAGTGTGTATAGAAAGAGTTTTTAGTTTTTCTGCTCTTAGGTCGGACGGGGGAGGGGGGGGGGTGTTGAGTTCCAACATTTTGCAACATGCATGTAACCTAGGGAATCTCCACGGCAATTAAGTGGTTTTGTAGTTTAGGATGAGTGCCATGTTGAGTTGAGAGAGATTTACATTAAATTGCACTTCTATCCAGTTCATTTGGTCTAGTGCTAAGTAGTGACATGCTTTATTTGGTAATTTGGCAGCAAATTTGGCAATTTCACCTTTTCTAGTTTGTTTGGGTATGTTTTTTGAATGCTGATTAAATATGGGTATGCCTGTAAGATAGTTAGAAGTAGGAGTGATTAATAGTCTTTTGTCCGTAATTACACCTGCAGTTTCATTTGGTTAACTTCTTTAATAACGTCTGTGGATATGCTAACATCTGGTATCTTTTGTGTATTATATGAGAGGCAGATAGCGTTAGTTTTGTGTTTTAACAATTAGAATTAGTGGTACATTTGTTAACCATTCTTCTAGTTTGTTGAAAGTTGAGTGAGTGTGTCTGCAGAACATATTGATGCAGTCATTTACATATTGTGTGATAGTTGCATTTTTTACTATGTCATGTATGTTGTTTATAAATGAATAGTACATCACCAAGGATAGATCTTTATAGGACTCCTATGACTGTGTGTAGAAAAGATGAGTAGGTGTCATTCCATTTTCCTGACCAGAATTTCTCTGAGAGAATTTCAGAAACATTTTGTAGTTTCCTTGCTTATGTCTAGATTGGCAAACCCAGTTAGCAGTAGCGTATGATATAGTGTCAGATGTTTTAGACATTCCTTAAAAAAATGGATGCAGTAAGAATGTTTTAATTCACTTTGGTATAAATGGTCTTTTAAGAGGAGGGAATTGCCATGGTTTTGCTGTTTTTGTGATGAAAAACATTTTCTGTTGGTGAGGGTGCCTCTTTAAGGGATGCAGGGACCACTTCTGATCTCAGAGATATTAAATCTGGAAAATAATTTGTTCCAAGGATTCATAACCAACCAGAACCAGTCCAGTAGGGCCTATTTCCACTTTGAATTACGTGGGATGCAGAAAAATAATCGAAGCCACATCATAGTACGCATAGTTAATAAACTCCAACAAGCCAAAGTACGTGTAGTTTTAATGATCCAGTGGGTCATTGACTGCTGTGATGGGCTTCCCTTCTAAATAGTATGGAATTTGATTTGTATCATCCCAGTTTAAACCAGCTATTGATTTGTGTGTGATTTTTAGTTATCAATTTAGTCCACATACCCTTTTCAATCATCACTCAAGCTCATTGCAGGGCACATAACCTTTCAACAGTGCAGAAAATGTACATTTTCACAGTGGGGAGCACAGATGTATTGCAGACAGTGGCAAATGCATACATACGATGCATTCCAAACAAAAGTTAGTACATGTATTGTAATATGTGTATAGATGTTCAGCTGTATCTTGATACTGACTGCAGTAAATATACCCATATTGTGCAGAGATAGAGATCTTTAGCATCCTAAAGACGAGTTCTTGGCAGAGTTTAAGAACTGGGAGAAGTTAGCTTACATCAGAGGGATTGCTACCTTAACTATCATGGCTAAAAAAAAGACAATGAACGTGCACCGTTGGATGTCCACTTTAGCGATTATGGTTGAAAATAAAAATATTACTTTGCAAGTCTCCAGGAAGGTATCCTTATGAAGTTCAGTTATAGGTCATTGGGCCTGAGGATCCGTTGACCTTAAGTATGTGGATTACCTTAACTATTACCGCTCTTGATATAGGTTGCAGTGATAACATTATCTGGAAGCTGAAAACAGTATAGATTCATAGTTACTCAAAAAAAAAGTGAACCTGTGAAAACAAAGTCGAAAAAGAGTGGGAAATGCATTCTTTCCCAGATTTTGTGAAGTGTAATAATAAGTAGGAAGTACGGGTCTTTTACAGACATGCCAATTAGGACATCTTTGTATGCAAGCAAGATGCATTTCTCTTAGTCTTCTTACAAAGTAGCTATGGGCTTTGGGGGCATTCTGTAAAAATGTAGTTATAAGTTTCTAACTGCTGTATCTGCTGTAGAGGCAAACATTTGCTGATGGCAGTTTTGAAGAACCTCCAGTAATGACCCATGTGCTGAATCTTTTGTAATCTAGAAGATAGCATCAATATTTATTTATAGACATTTGGCTACTGTGAAAGTCTGACTGGATAGATGTCCATTTTCTGGGGGGCCCAGGGGAGAAAATCTCCAAAGTATTACAAAAACATTTCGAGAAGAATAATTTTACAATCTTCAAAAATAGTAGAAAACACTGGCAGCTTAAATAAATATGCTAAATTAGACATGGTGTGAAAACATTGGTTAAGAATAGATACAACTTGTATGACAGTGATTTTAAATGTGGAGAAATTGTAGACAGTTCATGGAGAGATTAAATGTAAGCTAATATAATGCTAACAGGAACTGTAGTATGAAGTGAGAGAAAATAACAGGGTTATGGCATATTTAGAAAGAGAGCCGGGAAGAGAAATTGATTGAAGTAAGGAAGTTAATGAAGAAGGGAGAGTAAGGAGGTGTAATGTATGAACAGATATTTGTTCATATTTAAGGATATAGTTTATCCTGAAGGTGAGCAAGAACAGAAACAGATTTGATTTTAAAGGACTGGACAGAGGAGTTCAGGCCTTAGCAACATGGTATAAATATAGACCATGTCCAGCAGAGAGGAGTTTTTGGTCACTGTATCTTAATGACCAGTTGGGAACATTGTTGTGTAGAATGGTATTTAGTGCTGGACAAGCAAATGGCTGCTGGATAATTTTATTGGTAGGAAGAAGCTGGGTATGTTTGTTGATGGGGTAGTTCTGATCAATTTAGGCTTTTTTTGCTATATAGCAGTGCTTTCTGAAAGGGGTATTTGCTGCAAGTTTAGCAACTTCATAATGGCATTGTTCAAGTTTTGATTTTTGTGATGCCATTTATACACTGATTCTGATATTGTACATATTTTACATAGTAATCTGCATAGTATTAGTTACGTGATCTTTTTGATATACTAACTCTAACATATGGATGTGATGTCAGTTTTCATGCTGTCCTCAACTGATCCGATCTGGCCATTGCTAAAGGTCGTGGCAAACAGAAACTTTCAAGCTCTCCCTTAACCATAATGCTCCAACACCAAGTACCTCAGATCTCATTTACCGCTTTACACAAAAGACATGGCGACCATTGGGAACATTGTTGTGTAGAATGGTATTTAGTGCTGGACAAGCAAATGGCTGCTGGATAATTTTATTGGTAGGAAGAAGCTGGGTATGTTTGTTGATGGGGTAGTTCTGATCAATTTAGGCTTTTTTTGCTATATAGCAGTGCTTTCTGAAAGGGGTATTTGCTGCAAGTTTAGCAACTTCATAATGGCATTGTTCAAGTTTTGATTTTTGTGATGCCATTTATACACTGATTCTGATATTGTACATATTTTACATAGTAATCTGCATAGTATTAGTTACGTGATCTTTTTGATATACTAACTCTAACATATGGATGTGATGTCAGTTTTCATGCTGTCCTCAACTGATCCGATCTGGCCATTGCTAAAGGTCGTGGCAAACAGAAACTCTCAAGCTCTCCCTTAACCATAATGCTCCAACACCAAGTACCTCGGATCTCATTTACCGCTTTATACAAAAGACATGGTGACCATTAGTCTCGAGCAGGTAAGTGTTTTAAGTTTGTGAGTTAATACCGTTTCTTAACTACTCTTTTACAATTCTTAGGTTTCCTTTATCCCTGACCTTATTGCTTCACATGTTATCCTTTTTATTGGTTAAAATATCTGTTCTGGCACTTTTCTTCCTTCCATACAGCCTGTAACTTGAATACTATTGTTAGTATTATTTTTCCTTCTTTTACACTTACTGTAGTCTCTTATTACCATCGCTAGCAATGTCTGTATTTTTCATATCTTTCTTAAAAAAGATAAATTAACTTTTTCTGTCTGGTACTTTCATCAAAATCTGGTTGTTTTCCTTTAACTTTGTCTTGGTTCCTCTATGGCAGAGAAAGAGAAAGGCCTGGCTGGGTTCAAAAAATGACTCAATTGTGGGCACTAAATTCCATTATCTGATGCCCATACATTATGTGTATACTGCCTTGGACCTCTTCATCTACAAGAGGATTGCACTGTTTATCATGAGTTTAATCCCAGCGCTCTAGTTGAAAAAAAAAATAAGCTAATTCTAAAAGGGTTGCTTCCATCCTCTTTTAGAAATGCTTTATCTGGAGTTGTTGCCAAAAACCTTAAGAAGTCTGTCTCCTTCACCGTGTCCTCCTCCTCCTCCTTCCTCCAAGGCTTCAGAGCAGTTAAGAAAATAGACCTTAAACGGATCCGACCTCTCCATCGGATCCTAAAAAGAAAGTCAGAATTGTCTGATCAGACTTCAACATCGGATCCGAAGCAGAGAAAAAGAATTATTGGATCCTACCTCAATATCGGATCTGAGACAAAAAAAGTGTTGTCTGATTAACCGATCAAATTACTCCTTTGAGCATTACTTACTTGTCGAGGATCAGATACTCCCCTTCTGTGGACCCAGTTCCCTCCAGGGTTCATGTAGATCAATATGTGTGTATATACCATTAAGAAGCTATCCAAGGGCTTGCACAAATGTGTAAATACTGAGCATGTGCTAGTCTGACTGCCATTTTGTAGTTAGCTGTTGAGATGTAAGCATGTATTATGTAAGGTCTGTCTGTTAACTAGTTCATTCATATTTAATGATGCTGCTATCCATCCTGATGTTTCTGTGTATTAAAGCATCTAAATGAAACCCCAAACCTTCTTGTTATATGTATTAGAGACGAACGAGTGACATGGTGTCAGAAGAGGCATGTCTAACAGGCATGGAGTCAGAACTGGCATATCCAAAGAGCATGAAGTTAGAGGTGGCTTGGCTAAAACAACCAAAGGCACTTGCTTAGAGCTGGAGGAGCATAGACAAGCGGATCATCCCTAAAATATACAAACTTCGCAAAACAGGACAGAAAACAATTTTAAATATTAAAACTTGTTCAGCACTATTTCTTTTCGCATAATATAAAATGGGACATACAGACCGCTCTAAATGATACTCACATAAACAGATCTGTATGATACTGATAAAAATATTTGAATTGCTATGGAAATTGTTTGAAATAGTCAGAATTTCATAAAATTACTAAAATAAGGGGAAACAACCGCATTTTCTCAAAGTATGTTTGTTTGTGTCTTTCGGCTTTTCCCGGTTAGGGGTCGCCACAGTAGAACTCCAGTCCACTAATGATTTCAAAGTATGTATTTTTCGTATTAAGCAAAGATATCTGATTTATCAGAAGTGTGTAAAGTGTTTGCATGTTTGTGCAATGTTACAGTAAAGCTATTTCACAAAAGTACAGCCATTACAAGGCATATTTAGCAAAGTACAGCCATTACAGGGCATATTTCGCAAAGTAAATTATTTCAAAGAGTTTATTGTGCATTTGAATGTTACACACTCACAGAACAGTTTTAACTACAAGGGCCATATTTTCAGTGTGTTTGTGTACATTTTGTGGGCATGGCAGACCGATTTCAAAAGCCCAGTCCACTTGTGTTTGATAGTAATATTGCTGAGAACTGGAGAGTGTTTGAGCAACATTTTCATACAGGCTGCATTTTCTGAAAATGATCGTACAAAAGCATTTATTGTACTTAATTTAGCTGTGTCAGAAGCCATTGAAAGGGAGCGTTCATTTGTGTATGCACCTGCTGTCTATGCTGGAGAGGGGGAAAAATGGCATATTGTTGTACTGGCTGAGTCAAGGGAGGACCCAGAGTGCTTAAATCATAAATTTAGTGAAATGTGTAACCCCCCAGACAAATGCTACAATGGAAACGCACTTATTTTATACAAGGGATCAAACGTCTGCTGAAACGTTTGCAGCATATATAACTGACCGGAGAAATAAAGCTCAAACATGCAGATATGTTTTTTTAAAGGATGAGTTGATAAAGGACAGACTTGTGTGTGGTATAAAAGATGATGTGAGAAAGATTTTGCTTTGTGACAGTGATTTAACTTTGAATAAGGCCATTGAGATTTGTCAGATATACGAGCTCACAGAAAAGCACACAAATATGCTTACAAATGAGAATAGCTCCAGAAGGCACAGTGATAAAGCTTATATTGATAGTACAGTAGAGAGTTGATTATCAAAACTAATTGGGCCAGGGGTAGTTCAGATAATCAAACATACATTGAACTGGAAAACTTGTTTTTTCAAAACTCTGGGAATACACTTTTCAACCATTCAGCAAGTCCAGTTGAGAGTGCAGAATATCTTTCACACACAAGCAGGCTTCAAGTTAAAAAAACATGCACAAGCTAATACATATAACGTTTACAAATTTAGACTGATTTTTCTTACCCAAAAACTTTGGAAGACTGGGTTTTGATAATTGATGTTTCAGATAATTGATGTTCAGATAATAGACTCTCTGCTATATACAGCACTTGGTTGAAAGAAATGGCCCAAGCACATAGCAGCAACTGTAACCCCTGCAGCGCTCACTGGTAAACTCCAGAACTTTCTGGCAAATTCCAGAGTTTGCACAGTCTCAGTGAAACATAAGAACAGTCTCAGTGAAGCATAAGAGTGAGTTAGCAAACTCAAAGCATGGGCCCCAACCTAGTTTTATTACCAGCTGTCATAATTGTGGTGGAAGTCATGAATCTAAAAGGGGAAAAATGTTTAGCTTTTGGTCAACAATGCCACAAATGTAATAAATGGAATCATTTCAGAAAGGCCCACATTCTTTTATTAATAGGGAACATTTTAAGAAACAAATTGATCAGTTAGAGGCAGTTTTACTCTTTATATTGATGGTGTGTCAGTGCTTCATGAAACGGTCAATGCAGTAGATTTAAGGGCAAATAATGAAGTATTTTGTACTGTTTGGATAAATGGCAAACCCCCAGAGCTCAAAGTTGATGATACAGGCTCCAAGTGCAATGTTATGTTAGCAGAAACATCAGCTAGAGTGTGTAAAGTTGAAAGGCTTGATTTGCCAATGCGTGAGAACCTTGTTGCTTATGGAGGTGAAGAAATTCAGACTGAAGGCTTAGTAGTACTTTCATGTTACTCTGCTGGAAGAAGCTATGACTTGTTATTTTATGTGGTCAAGAGGCAGGCACGTCTAGTCATTATTAGGACTTCGAGATGGTTTGAAAATGGGACTGCTTTCATTTAATAAGGAAGTCTACCATGTTGGTTTAAAAGACCAATACTTAATTTTGCCAAGCACATTTTTTTTTACCTATGCTGATCTTTTCGAATACAAACTAGGCAAACTGCCAGTTGTGTACTCTATGAAGTTAGACCCACAGGGTCCAGTTATCAGGCCAGCACGTAAAGTTTTAATTGCTATGCAGGACAGAGTCAAAGCCAAATTAGATAAAATGGTGTGACAAAGTATGATTTGTTCAGTTGAAACTACAAGTTGAATGGTTATCTTCCATGGTAGTAGCTCATAAGAAAAGCTCGGATGACACCAGAAATTGTATTGACCCACAAGATTTGAACAGCGCACTAAAAAGACCTCATTATCCAATGACACAGTCGAAGTCGCAGCCTTTATGCCAAATATCACTATTTTTTCTGTCTTAGATGCAAAGAATTCATTTTGTCAAATTCAGCTTGACAAAAAATCCTCATTGCCCACTACGTTCAGTACTCCATTTGGCAGGTACAGATTTTTGAGAATGCCATTTGGGCAAATTCTGCAAGTGAAGCCTTTCAACGTGCAATGGAGCAAATTTTTTTCTGGGTATCCTTGTACTATTATAGTAGGTGACATACTGGTAGGAGGTCATGATCAAGCAGAGCATGACAGAAGCCTCAGAAAAGTTCTAGAATGGGCACGTCAAGCGAATCATAAGAAGTCCACAGAAATGCAAATTCAGGCTACAAGCAATTACTTATGATGGATATTTATTTACTAGTTCAGGTCAACAAACAGGCCCTTCTAAGCAAACAGCCATTCTTGAGATGCCTGCTCCAGACAGTGTTCAAGCCCTGCAGCATTGTCTTGGCATGGTCAACTACCTAGGCAAGTTTATTCCAGACTTGAGACAACTATCAGTACCACTCAGAGAGCTGACACATAAAGATGTATCCTGGTCTTGTTTAGAGCAACAGCAAATAGCATTTGATGTCCTGAAACAGAATTGCTCGTCCACAAACTCTCAAATATTATGATGTTCACAAACCAATTACACTTTTCCTGTGATGGTTCGAAATTTGGTCGTGGTGCAGTCATTCTACAAGACCATCAACCTGTTGCCTATGCTTAGAGAACTCTTTCCCAAACTGAAATGCAGTATGCCCAGATAAAGAAAGAGTTTTTGGCAGTTGTGTTTGCATGTTCGAAGTTCCATGATTATGTTTATGACAGACCTATCCACATTGAAATAGACCACCGACCATTAGTCACAATTTTGAGAAAGTCTATGCATTCAGCTCCAGCCAGACTGTAACGTATGATGTTAAGATTGCAAAAGTACAATTTCAATCTTGTCTACAAGAAAGGCAAACTTCTTTATCTTGCTGATGGATTATCCAGATCACCCAGAAACACCACAGAACAGCATAAGAATGAGAACCTTGATTTTGAAGTCATGGAAGTGAGAAATTTTTCTTCCACACATCTTGAGCTGAGAGAACACAAAGCTACAGGTCCAGTTTTACAAAGGCTGAACCACTTTATCAATCAAGGATGGCCATCAAAGCCATCTAGTATACCTCAAGAAGTGCAACCTTATTTTCCATTCAGAAATGAGATTTTGTCTGACAATGGTATCAGAATGAAAGGTCCAAAAGTCATTGTTCCAAAGTCTTTGCAACCAGAGTACATTACTGTCTTGCATCGTGGTCACCCAGGAACTGAATCTGTTAAAAAAAAAGGTGAGAGGGCTCATATTTTGGCCTTCTGTGTCATAAGACATGGAGAGAGCACTTTTCACCTTGTTCAGTGTGTAATAGTACTTAGCCACATCAGCAGAAGGAACCACTTCAGCTTAACCAGATTCCGGAACTACCTTTGTCGACAGTAGCCACCAACATCTTCGAGTGGAATGGTCAACATTGTTTGGTGTTAGACTCTTACTCGACTTGGTTCAAGATTGACCTACTTCCCAACCTAACATCCAGTACTGTCATTACAAAGATGAAGCATCATTTTGCTGGTACTCCCCACATAGTTATTTCTGATAATGGCACACAGTTTACAAGCCAACAGTTCAAAAGATTTACAGAAGAATGGGACTTTACTTATGTCACAAGTTTTCCAGAGTGCCCACAGTCAAATGGTTTGTAAGAACATGCAGTTCAAAATGCAAAACAGTTACTAGAAAAGTCAAAACAAGATAATAGTGATGTTTTCCTGAATCTCTTAACTTTCAGAAATGTTTCTCGTGATAAACATCTTGGTTCACCTGCTCAGAGACTTCTGTCGAGACAAACCAGAACCACATTTACCAGTCATTAGTCAATTGTTGGTTCCATGTGTCAAGTACAACAGGTTAGTGAAAGCCAGTCTGTTGAAGTACTTAACCTAGAAGTCCTACTACGTTAAGAACAGTAAACCGCTCAATCCATTACAAGAAGGAGAAGTGGTAAGGATGCAAACGTCCAAAGGTTATGATTGGATTGGTGGTGTGAAGAATACTGATCCAGAGCCAAGATTGTACATTGTGGAATCAAAGGGAGCATTTAGTATGCAGAATCAGAAGCATTTGAGACCGGTGTCTGAGCCTGTACCACAGCAGATAGCCTTTGAGAAAGACTCTTTATCTCAGAGTGAGTAGTTGTCCGATATTCCAATTCCAGCGGAGGTTCTAGAGGACATTCTCATTCCTGTGATGAATCCAAAAGTTCCTGATATGAGTTGCGTACCGCAGACTGTCCCTGTTGCTAAATTTCGTCCCAACTGTTATGTTAAAGATATGGTCGAATCTTTAATCCCTTTAGCAGATATGAAGCAACTTGGACATGAACACTGAGTTTTGTTTCTGATGTATATAGTAATGCATGCCTAACTAATTTTTTTCAAAGGGCAAGCTTTTTAAGAGGGAGGACGTAGATCAGTGTGTGTGTATATACCTTTAAGAAGCTATCCAAGGTTTTGCACAAGTGTATGAACACTGAGCACGTGCAAGTCTACTGCTATATTGTAGTTAGCTGTTGAGATGCAAGCTTGTATGTATGTATGTATGTAAGGTCGGTCTGTTAACTAGTTTGTTCATATTTAATGATAATGCTATCCATCCTGATATGTTTCTATGTATTGAAGCATCTAAACGAAACCCCAAGCCTTCTTGTTGCATGTATTAGTGACGAAAGAGCGACAGCCCCTTCACCTTTTTTGGATAGACCCAGGTCCCCCTCTGTAATTTCCACTTGTTCTTCCAGGAGTGTAGTGGAAGAAGATCTGGAAAGAGTGCAGAGAAGGATTCTGATGGGTACTTTACTGGCTCATACCCCTTTGGGTCAAGAGGTCTGCTCTTCCATCACACCACCTTTACCAATTCCTCCTCTGATTCCTTCTATTGTCTGAGTCCTTGGATCGGAGACATCCAGATCCGTCTAACTCTGATCAGAGGATACCATTATTATCTGATCCAAAGTTTGCTCTGAACACTTCATTTCAGTCAGTTCTGGAGAGCTCTCAGAGACCTAGCTTCCCTGTTGGGTCCCAGATGTTGGAGTCAACTCTGAAGTTGTCAGAGCTGTGTCTGGCCTTGGAGCCTCGGCATGGGTTAGCTCAGCTCCGGCTTGTATATCAAAGGGATTGTCTTCGGAGTTGGGAGGGATAATGGTCCAAAAGCTTGCCTTTTCAGATCAGAGGTCCACTCCCTGTTTAGGGAGGTCTGCCTTTGAGGCTATGGAAAGAACATTGTCTGCCTCAGCAACACAGATGGTGCCTACCCCCTTGGCTGTTCAGTCTGCAGCCTTGATGTCTCTGTGCTTGGAGCCTCATCTCTCCTTTCCACAGGGACAGCCAGTATGGAACCCTCCCCAAAGCATCTCACTGAGGAAGTCCCTCAGACAAAGATGTGTTAAGAAGACACTTGGACTCCCCAGAGAAGTCTATCACAGAAGATGTGGACTTTGATGAAGATGAAGGGTCCCCATGGTCACCTCCTGGAGATCTCATTTGGAGACCTCCTTGAACTCCTAAGGCAGAGAGGTGGCTGGACACCACCAGTAACCATTCATCCAAGGAGTCTGCATTCTAGGAGGCTATTGGTACTGGCCCATCTCCCTCCTGGGTGACTCCAGCCACCGACGAACTTATTGAGTTGATTTCTCGGTGGGCGTGGAAGGATCCTGACACTACTGAACCTATACCTCTGAGACCAGACAAAATTATGGCACCACCTGTGGCTAAACAGTTTTGGAGAAAAGGGGTGCCTGTTAATGCCATGGTCATGGTGGCGGCCACTAAAAAGGAACTTGCCAAAGAGAGTTCCACTATTCATCTCCTCAACAGGGAGTCATGGGTGATGGACAGGATTGGTAAGCATGTTTATGTTTCAGCAGCCTTTGCCTTAAGGTTACTGAATTATTTGGCAAATTTCACAAGTTTACAGAGGGATTTGATTAAGGAGCTCTCAAATACCCTCTCAGGATCCATTTCTGAAAAAGTGTGACTTCTCAGTTGACTACCCTGCAGTCTGTTTCCAACTCATCCATGAGGTTTATTTTGCATGTAGCTGAAGGAACCTCAAGGGCAGCCATTTCTATGAGGAGGCATCCCTGGATTCGCTTATGTGATTTTGTGGAGCCCTTCAAGTCTTCATTTGGCGATGCTCCTTTTGGTGGCACATCTTTGTTTTTTTGATCCCAGAGTGAAGGACATGTTATCCAGGTGTGAGAGAAAGACCCCGACTACCATTGGCATAGGTTTTTTGACTCCTCAAAGATCCTTTTCCAGGAATTCAATGAAGCGGTCGAAAGATGTGGTTCAAGAAATCCCAGGGACCTTTCCAGTACACATGTGGAGGAAGTTCCACCAGGGGTAGAGGGGGTAACTGTAACAATAGATGCTGCCCATGCAGCAGAGGTGTCCTGCAAAACTAGTGGTCCAGAGATTCTTTCTCCGACAGACCCTTCCAGCATTCCTGAAAGGAGACCAGACTCCCCTCCTCTGGTGGCAGTCAGGGGTTGACTATCCCTTCACCAGAGATCCTGGTTAGAAATAACAGATACTTAGGTGCAGAGGATAATTTGCAGAGGTTATATAATACCATTTTCCCTTCCTCCTTCAATTTCAAGAAAAATCCTGATGTTCCACCCAGTCAGAAGGAACAAGCAGCAATTCGGCTACAGAAGCTGCTAGAAAAAAGTCATCCAAGAGGTGCCACCAGACCAGTTAGAATGCAAAACTTACTCAAGATTCTTTTTAGTGCCCAAGAAAACCAGGGACTGGAGAGCAATTTTGGATGTCAGCACCCTAAACAGTTAGTTTCAACGCACCAACTTCTGGATGGTCATGCTTCAGTCCATTCTCTCTTTTCTGGGCAAGGACAACTGGATGTGCTCTATAGACCTTCAAGATGCGTGCTGTCACATAAAGATGAACAGGCAATCCAGAAGGTTTTTACACTTCTGGCTGGGAGCCAGTCATTACCAGTTCAGAGTTTTGCCCTTTGGTCTCACCACAGCCCCCAGGGTGTTTACCAAATGTATAGCAGTACTAGCAGCTCACTTGAGACTGCAGGTATTCCGGGTGTTTCCATATCTAGATGACTGGCTCATTACCGCCCCGACCAGGCATCAGTTAATAAAAGCAAGAGATCAGGTTCTCCAGAACTGGTTTCATCTGGGATAACCATAAAGTAGGAAAAGTCTCAACTGGAACCAACTCAAAGTTTAGAATTTATAGGAGCACTCTTCAACACAAAGTCAATGATAGCCTAACTGCCCCTGTCAAGTGTTCAGACTGTAAGATCATGGGTCAGAAAAATATCTGCAGTACCAAGATTTCAGGCCACTTGGTCCCTCATGCTCTAGGATCAATGTCAACAGCAATGACACTAGTACCTTTAGCCAGATTTTACATGAGGATTCTACAGTGGATGCTAGCAACACAATAATCTATGCTTTACCAACCCATGTCTACTCCAGTACAAGCCACCTACACATGCAAGCGGGATCTCAAGTGGTAGATTCAATTCCCCCTCAGCCCAAGGCCATAGTGACCACAGACATTTCTCAGTTGAGGTGGTGGGAGGGCATTTCAAGACACTTGGTCCCCCAAAGAGGCTGACTTGCATATCAATTTCCAAGAGATGAGAGCAGTTCTTTTTGCCTTACAGGCCCTTCAGAATGCTCTCCCTTTGGAGACAATTGCAGTTCAAATGGGGAATATGTCAGTAATTTAGTACATTGACAAATAAAGAGGAACCAGATCATATCTGTTGTGTTGAGAAGTGCTCAGAGTGTGGCAATGAGGGATCTTATCCAACCTCTTTCTCATAGCACCACACATACCAGAGAAGTCCCGTGTGATATCTTCACTACTTTTAGTAAAGTTGGTTTAGACTTTGATTTCCATTTTCTAGTAATTGCTTTTTTGGCAGCCATCATAATTAGACTTGGCAAGGCCTTACTGTGCCTAGGCAATTCCAGCTTTGTGTCATAGCTCAAAAAATCATTTACCTAGTCACTCCAACTTGCTTACCCAACATCTCCAACAGAGCAGTCTGCAGGGAATCTTTAAAGTCTACCAACTCATTACACTCCCAGAAAATATGTTCCTAGTTGCACCTTTCTGCCCCATCACACTTCCAACCTTTGCTGTTTACCTGAGGAAAAATTCTTTGAAGTCTGCTTGGGGTATAGAAATACCGATTTAACCACTTCCAGGCAAAGATCTGAAATCTTCTAGATTTTGTTGCATATTTGGGAGACATACCTATATCCCCCATTATTTCTTTGTGAATTGTTTATCTAATCTCTCTTCCCAGTCCTTCCTAACCTCCACTGATTGATTCTTATAATAATCATGTAATATTTTATATGCTGTACTAATTATTCCTTTCTTAATACAACTTCTATTCTAGATTCTACTAAAAACTCTACCAGTGCTAGTCTTTCATTTAGGATCTCCCTATTTCTTTCTCTTTGCCTATACACTGAGATCAGTCCTTGATATGGAAGGCAATCTTTAGCCTGCAGTCCAAATAAGTTCTTGGCATCTTCTCATTCTGTTACCATTCCCTCTCTAGTTATTAGCTCTTAGTGCCTTGGTTCCTTTGATAGTTTTCACCAATCCATTCCTGCCCCCTCTTGCCTGTTGTCTGTATCCCTAATCCCTATCAACAGAATCTCCATTCTACATTCCCATGTTGGATTAGTTCTTGGAAGAGCATCAGCTACTTTATGAATGTAATATTCTGTATGATTATTGTTGTTCTCCTTAAAGTCTGCATCCAAAATCCCAGTCTCTCTGTGTTACTTGAGATTCCCCTGTTTCATTATCATCACTTTCCACTTTGAATTATAGTTTTCTGCTTATGCTATGTGTAGGAGTCTTAACTCTGCTGCTCTGAAATACCCCCTTAATTTGGGTAATCCCAGTCCGCCCTGTTGTATTGGAAGAATAAACTTATCCCACTTAACTTTTGCTGTCTTCCCTTCCCAGATAAAAATCCGTCCTCTCTTTATTAATTGCTGTCCACAACTTCCCTCTGGTTGATAAAAATATGCCTGACCAGTGTGTAAGAAGACTAAAGAGACTAAAACATTTTAACTGCTTGTATCTTACTATCCATATCCATATAACAGAGCTTCCATTTTCTCAGCTTTTGTATTATCTTTTGTTTAGTCTCTTCCCACATATCCTTAGCTGCCACACCAGTATCAGTTTTAATCCATACTCCTAAATACTTCATTTTGTCCTGTCCCCATACATATGGATATTGCTGAACCAGTTTATATGTGGGTACATAATTTACTACTATTGTTTTTTTCTATATTAATTTTGTATCCCCAAAAGGTTTGAAATTGTCTCATTATATTCCACAACACTGTAATGTCTCTTTCTGGTTTTGTCAGGTATAAAGTAATGCCATCTGCAGGTAGAGCCAGCTTTTCTTGACTATCATACCAATTACATCCTTGAATTTCTGAGTTCTTTATTTTCTTTGCCAGTGGCTCTAAATATAATGCATATAACAAAGGGGAGAGAGGACACCCCTGCCTGGTTCCTTTGCTCAAGCAGAGATTATCAGATTTGCCATTCTTTTAGCCATTATAGACATAAACATGTTATAATCATGGTTTAGTATTGAAATGGGCCTGTACAAAGATGGATCTGATGGATCTTTGCCCTCTTTAGGTATTACAGCTACCACTGCTTTCTTCCTGGATGTTGGTACTTTGTTAAAATACTGTTAAACAAAAGCTTCCAGATCTTCATCAGTTGTTTTCCTCCTAGCTGCCAAACCTCTACATGAATAGCATTTAATCTTGGGGAGTTTCCTGCAGATTGGTAATAAATCACCATTTTTATCTCCTCTCCTCCTATCTTAACTGTTATTGAGCCTCCTCTCCCTCTAGCCTTGGCATATTTAATTCTTCCATAAACAATTCCTTTTGTACCTTTCCTTGGTTTCCATATTTCTCTGCTTTTCTCTGTTTTATACAGACTTTCATAGAATTTCCAAAATATTTCTAATACTTCTACAGGATCCCTAGTTATCTTCCTTGTAATAGGCTCCCTAAGCTTGGTGACGGCCCTTTCTACTTTCTGTTGCCTGAGTCGTTGTGCTAAAGGTTTTTGTGCTCTGGAATTATTATCAAAAAACAGTTGGTTAACAGTAATCCTTCTAAACTTGTGCATAATATCAAGGTACTCCCTTATTTTCTGTTTAGTATTCTATAGTTGCTCCTCTTGTTCTGTTTAGTATTCTGTAGTTTGCTCCTCTTCTTGTTCTGTGAGAGTCTCCCTATTTTGCAATATTTTAATATGTCATTGCCTCTAATTCTGGTTATTAATTAGCCACATTTCCCTTTCTTTTATTCCAGCCCAATTTTTAAATTCCATTGTAATTTTTATCCCACTATCTTACCCATTCCTTAAATTCCTCTCTTTTCAACAGATAGGTGGGAAAGCACCACTGTCGCATTTTTATTTCATTATGCAGTGTTTTTATTTTAGTTATTATTGGTGCATGATCTGAAATAGTTATTGGGTGCATATCAAGAATTTCAATGAAATGCACATGTTCCTGTGAAATGTAAACTCTGTCTAGCCTAGCCCAGTTTTTGTATCTTGGGGAATAATATGTAAATTCACTCCAAATTCCTAGTACTGAATTCATATCATCCTTGCCAAGTGTTTTCATAAATTTCTTTAAAAATCTGCCCTCCTTTGTTATATTTCCCTTTCTGCCCCCCCCCGACACAACTTCACTGTTGCAAATCAAATTCCAGTCCCCACCTATAAGTAATGTTCCTTGCTGAAAGCTGATTATTTCTCCCAGAATTTTCTTTAGTTCTATTATAGCAGTTTTCTGTGGAATAATAAGTATGTGCCAGTGTAATCCTCCTCCCTTGCCAGAAGCCCCTTAATATTACAAATCTACCATTATTGTCTTTTTTTCCTCTTCTCTTCTATTACTATTGGAGCTCCTCTTGCAATTAATATAAGTACTCCTGTCTTCTTTTGCCCCAGGTATTCTGCTGAATAACCATCCTGAAAACCTTTCTTTATCAAAGTCACATGTTCATTTCTTTCCAAATGTGTCTCCTGTAGCATAACTATTTGCATTCTACATTTTTTAATATAGTTCACTAATCTTTCTTTTTTGTATTTATCTGTGAGACCATTGATGTTTAAAGACATTATAGAAAATCATACTCTTGAAGGATTATTATTCCCACCTTTTATGTACAACAGCTTTTTTAAGTGTCTAGTTCCAGCTTTAGTGTTACATGCATGCGCTGTTTGGCAGGTTAATCTTTTATGCAACTGTTACTTCCATTTGAGCTTATGTTACATCTTGCAGAACTTTTTTTTAATTGAAAACCCTCAAATAAAAAACACACACACACAGCCAATACCCCCTAAAACCTACTGACTTAATAATAACAGGGAAAACTGTGTACATCTTCAAATATTGAAGTTTTACCCCTTAATAGGAACATAAGTTTGAAACTGACAGCCACACACACAGACTTAAGCTAAACATTAAGAAAGGTTATCCATGCAATAACCATGGTAGAACCTGTGATTCTACTAAGTACTGTCTGGTTTTGCCTTGTCTTTATAGCCCACCCAGCTGGAAAATACTTTAATGCTTTCAGAAAACATTTTCTTTGAGCCATTTCTCTTATCAGATTAGCTTCTAGTAACATGAGAACCAGATACAGGAATACAGGACTGTTTGCTAGAAAAAAGACCTTATAATATTCAATATTATTTTTCATTTATTTGCTTTCTGTCAAAACTTATTACTATATAACTAAAATATAGCTACCACAGTCCATTCCACCATGTAAAAATAAGAAGCACTGGGAAAGGTTTCACTGGTGCAGTCTCACTGTGTGGTCTTTATTACCAGAAGAACAAGAAGCAAATCTCCTTCCGCCTCACAGCTCACATTTTGTTGGGCAAATGTTTGTATTTCTTCCTTAGCATGTACTTCTTCAAAAAATGTTTTTGTTCCTCCAGGGAAAAATATTTTGAGGATAGCTGGGTGCAGCAGTTTGAATGTCGTGCCTACTTCTCTGCATGCCCTATATAATGGAATAAATGTATTCCTCTTCTCCCTCATATGCAATAAGTTGCCTTTCCCCACAAACACTCTGCTGTCTCCCATTTTTAGTGCTTTCTCCTTCTGCCACAGTTTTGTCAGAATTAACTCCTTCTGCTGGCAAGATTGCATTTTTACTGTTAAAGATCTAGATTATTTTCTCATAGCCAAGTTTAGAGTATACATACAGTGTGCCTTTTCAAGTAACAGTTCTGGTGGAATACCAGTCCAGTTGCTTATTTGTACTTTTATAAAATTAATAGTCTGTTCCTTCTTGCTTCTATGGTACAGCAGAAAATCGAAGGTTTTCCCTACTTGCTCTGTCCTCTAATTCTGTTATTTTTTTGAAACATCTCTTCCTGTCCAGTTTCATATTCAGCCAGCCTTTTCTTCATTTCAACCTTCAAGTTTTGCCATTCTATCACCTTATCTGAATATCTGTTCAAATCTTCTTTCATTTTTCCAGCTTTTTATTGTTAGTGTTGATGTACTCCATCAGTGTTTTGTTTGTTTTAACCAGGTCTGTATGCAGCTGCTTTATACTTTCCTCTAGGTTACTGGAAGTCATGTCTGGAACTTACACTGCTTCTTTCTGAATATCTGCAGTACTTTTCCCAGTTTGTGTTTTTTCTTTAACTTGTGTAGCTGATTTTCCTCTAGGTCCTTAATATTTCTTTTTCCTGGCATCTAGGCAGTGCACATACTAGTCTGTTACTGAAATTTACCCAGAAATCTAGGCCCACTGGCTTTCTCTGCTATGTTTCTGTTTTTAGATTGGGAGAGCCAGAATTAAGCTGTTAAGCTGTTAATGTGCAGCCAT
The DNA here is from genome assembly GCF_019279795.1 of Protopterus annectens. Taxonomy (NCBI): domain Eukaryota; kingdom Metazoa; phylum Chordata; order Ceratodontiformes; family Protopteridae; genus Protopterus; species Protopterus annectens. The sequence goes on along the minus strand of NC_056730.1, from coordinate 695,631,554 downwards.
CTCGGAAGTTGGTATTTCAGTCTAGAATGTCCATGGATGATATATGCACAGCAGCAACTTGGGCTACTCCCCATACCTTTGTTACTCATTACAAATTGGATCTGTTCTCCAGAGGTGGAGCATCATTTGATGCAGTTGTGCTCAGGAATATCCTACCATGAGTCCACCCAGGATCTTCAGGAGCTGGGGACTCTGTCCCATCAGTTGAGGATAGAATGAAAATGGACAACATCAGATAAGAGGCTATGTACTCACTGTGTTTTCCATTTTCATTCTTCAACTCCCCACTCATCAACCCCCATCCTTTGAAAACTCCTGCAAAAGTGAGTGGTTTGAGGACAACACTGTCCTTTATATTGAGCTCCAGATATAGTACATGCTTTAAATCATCTCTTAGATTTTGTCTAGAAAAATTAGTCATTTTAGCCCTTCTTGTTGGCATTTGGCTCCATCTTCCTTCCGACCCCTTATATCATTTGCAGAATTAGTTCGGTATAGGGTTTGTATTTCTTAGGTAAATGCATGTGCTTAAGAATTTTAAGTATTTCTATTTAATAGCTTTTGTCTTGTAGCTATTGCTTTTGGAATTTATAGTGTTTTTGGTTAAGATTGTGGTTGGCATTTGTGTATGTTGATTATTCTCCAAATGTTTTCACTGCGCTAGTTGAATGATTCTTTTGTATTGTAGTCTTTTTATTGGGGAGAAATCCACCATTTTCGAGAAGTGGATCAAATGTGGACATAAGATCCCGCCTCAGATTTCTGTGATCTTTGTGTTTTATGTTCGGGTATTTCTCATATAAGTGCATTATGTGACATTTGTGCTGCCTTTGGACCAAGGTCATTAGTAGACCACAGGAACAAGCTGATTGTTAAAGGATTTCTTCCTCAAGATCCAGAACCTGCAAAACTTCTGGCATTAAGTCTTCCAAGTCCAAAGAATCAGATCCTGAGAAAAGACTGAATGATTATATGGTTTTATTGTCCGCTCCTAAGCTCCTAGGATTGAAGAGCATGCTGCATGGAGCCCTACTTACACTCCTCCCCTGGATCCAGAAATTGGAGTTCCAATTACGGTACATGACTCACCAAAGAAGTAGGAATGTCTTTCTTTGAGATCTTCCTCGGCCCTTTGAATAAAATCCTTCAGTTCCTACAGACACACTTCAGATGTTGATCTGGATCATCTTTTGAAGAAGTTCCTGAAGACATAGATTGAGATGGGTGTCATCGTGACTCCATCAACTCCAAAGTCTGTTGGCACCTCACACTTTAACCATATCCAGGTACCCTCACCTGTCCAACCTTCGGCTCCAGTCCTTTTGGAAATGTATTGTCACCTGGCTGCTGTGGTGCAAGAGCCTGTGATACAAACTTCATTGGCTCCTGGGTTTTTCGATCCAACTCATTTGGTTCCAGCCTTGTCAGTTCAGATTCCTGAGGCTCTGGGGTGAGGTATCTGGTGGGGAACATCCACTGGTTGCTTCAGAAACATCTTCCTTCAGTGCCTTCTAATCCACTGCTTAGTGGTGGCCCCTCAGGAGGAGCCCCAGATCTCTCCCTGGTCTTGTCTTACTCCTCTGTGGGAAAGTTGGATACAGCTATGGGAGTGGTGTCCTTGGATCCACTGGAGTTTGGTGCAGCCTTCCTGGTACTGGGGAGTATCATTTCTTCACCACACAAGGCTGATCCACCTGCTCTTCCAGCAGCATTTCCTCCTCTTGACCCTCACTCAGTCTTGTCAACTTCTTACAAAAACGTCCATAGGTCAGAGTCTTTCCGTTCACCCTCAACCTTTGGCTCTGGCACAGAGACAGGCTTCTGAGGATTCAAGAGCCTCTTCCCTTGAAGTACCTAAGAAGAGGGCATGTAAGAGGAAACATCTTGACTCCCTATTGGAGTCAGTCACTTCAATTACCAATGCCGAGGATGGAGATTGATCCCTGCAGTTCCCTCTCGAGAATGCTTCCTTCAGAGAGAACCCTGATGCAGAGGGGATCCTGGTCCACTGAAGCTCACTTTCAGGATGAGTCAGTGTTGTTTGACGTATACAAAATGCCCCCTTCTATGTGTTCCCTCCTGTGACAAGCTAATAGAATTTGCAATGATAAAGTCTTGGCAGGAACCTGACACCTGTGAATCCATCACAAGGAAGCCAGATAAGGTACTCCATTCCCCCAAAGACAGGCCATTTTGATCCAAAAGTTTGCCTGTAGACTCCAATGTCATTGTGGCAGCCGCTAAGAAAGAGTTATCTGAGGACTTTTTGACTGTCCATCCACCCAACAAAGAGTTTTGGGCAGTGGATAGACTGGGGAAGTGATCATATGCTTCTGTCTCCTTTGCTATTTGCGCTGTGAACTATGCCACTTATATGATAAGATTCCAGAGGCATCTCACCCAGCAATCATTATCCACTCTAAAGAATCCAGTTGCTCTGGAGCCACAGAAGTAACTTCATGCCACTCTGCTGACCCATGTCCAGCATTACCATTCTGCCTGTGTGCCTCATGCATAATGCAGCAGATTGAGCAGGCAAAGCAGCCAGGGCAGGCATCGCTGTGAGACTCCATGTTTGGTTGAGTTTCTGCAGTTTCACAGATTACTTTAAACTATCCCTCACCAATTCTGCCATTGAGGGTGCTACCCTTTTTGGCTCTGTGGTGTAAGAAAGGATACAGAAGACTGAGGAGTACAGTAAGATGCTCTGTCTGCAGTGGGAGTCAAATTCTAGGTCCTTCGGTACCCATTTAACAGGACCCAAAAAAGGGCTAGGTGTGTCTGGTTTCAAAAATCCAGACATCAGTAGGCTCCTTTTCTAATGGGTGGCCAAAACAGAGGGAGCTACTTCAATAGATGCAGGACCAAGGGTGGTGGTAGTCCACAGAACCAGGGTTTCCATTGACCTTTTACCAACAGACGTCCACACAATTCCTAAAGGTCTGCCCAACTGCTCCCTTCTGGAGACATACTGGGGATGCATATCCCTCTACCTACACTCGTGGTTCGCCATTGCATGAGACAAGTGAATAAGAAGGATCATCTCTAGAGGCTATCACATTCTATTTTCAGAGGCTCCCCCTTTCCCATTGTCAGTTGTCCTACTCAAGTAGGCAAAGGCTGCTATGTAAAAGGTTATTTCTTTTCTTCAAAACAGAGCCATCCCGGCAGTCCAACCTCATCTGATTATGTTAACTCAGTCATGTGGGAAACATCTGCAGTGGTGGCTTCATTCTCTCTGATACCTGGCAGGTTGTTCGATATTCTTTGTTCAGTAGCAGCTGTGACCACAGATGTATCCTCCTTCAGGTGGTGGGGGGTGGGGACATTGCAAAGAAAGACTGGTCCAGGGTTTTGGCCAAACTCTGTGGCTTGTCTTCAAATAAATGTTCTGGAGATGAGGGCAGTTATCCGTGTATTGCAGGAACTTCAGGATGTTCTTCATAGCCAGTGTTTCAGTTCTGATTTTTGAATTTTCCTGCCATGCAGAAGCCTTCAACTGGCTCGATTTTGAGTCTTTGCATCATCCCTAGCTGACAGCTGTCTGAAGACTGACATCCAGAGATCAGGATATAAAAGAGGTGTCCATCGGTGCCATCTTCATTTCTATCAAGGTGTATAGTTCGATGTGGTAATGCATTGTTATCAGAGGCTTGCAACCTGTCGTTCAGCTTGTAGAGGATAAGAAAGAGTCTTTTCTGAAACCTAGCCTCTTTTGAGGAGAGGTATAATCCATCTCTTGCAAAACAGGTGTGCCCCACACATTTCCTCACAAGTGGAGTGGCACTAAATTCCGTTGTATTAGCACCATGATCTAAGCAAATAGTTGAATCCAGTAGTTGTTATGCATATTTTGGTGCAATCATTAGTGAAAGAAGCTCTATTTCACCACAAAAGATTTACCGGCCTTGATAAGGGCATCCACAGTATCAGACATATCCTTCATTACCAGCAGAAAGAAATACCAAGTTGTAAAGAATTATGAGACTTCTTGATATGCTTAATAGTTTAGTGGCATCCCTAATCTTAGTTCCGGTACAATTACTTTTTGCTCAAATTTGTCAGGCATTTACCAATCCATCAAACTCTTTCTGTGAAATAATACTTTTTGGTGTTACAAACTAGTTGGATCAGTGGAATCATGAAACTGTCTTGTACTCGGGCAACTTTTTTTTGTTTTAAAGATGAAAGACAGACATTTTGACATGCCTGATGTATGTAGAAGTTTCTATCGTGCCCCCTGTCTACCTTCTTTTTCAAGGTTACACAAGTTAATCTTGTGTCATCTCTCATTAAATTACATCTGCTTATAACACAATATTATTCTGCTAACATCCCCTGAACTGATTCTGGTGACTGCAAGCCCTTAAAATTATGAAATCTGCAGAAATTGTTAGACACCTTCTTACGCAGCATGGTATTCCTTCAGGCTTCTTGGTCACTCTGTAGTGCTGCTTGATTAAACATCATCTTGCTTTGATTAATCTCTAAGATCATTTATTTATAGTTTTTGCTTCTCACCTTCCATTTATATTCACCTGGCTTTATTTGCTCAGATCACACTGCTAATACATCGCATCTTTTGTCTCCACTAAATTTAAGTACCATACTTTAGACCTTTCTTCTGGACTTGCAAGTTCTTTCTCATTTTTTCTACACTTTCTTGTGTGCTAGCCCCATTTTACAATTTTGCATTATCAACAAAAAAACAAATGCTTTTCCTTCTAGAATGTCTACTGTGTGATTTAAAATACATTTCAGATGACTGACTTCATACTAATCTCTACTACTGAAAGGACTTTCATTTCCTGTGACCCTGCGTTTCTTGCTGAATAGTCACCATTATCTCATATTACCATCATAAAATCTATGCCAGACCTTCCCAATTAATTCACTATTTTATGATGCTCTACCTTGTCAAATATCTTGCTGTTAAGCTATGCCTACAGTCACCTTCTGATGTTATGTTCTAAGTACCTAGTCAAATAACTGTATTCACTCTATGTATTATTTTTATTTCCTTGTTTTTTCGTTGGTTGATTTATTTATTTAGCAGGTAGGTGGACTGAACCAGTAAATGTTTTATTCAGCCATAATGAAGTTACAGTAAAAGAAATTTTGCAGGAGTTTAAATGAACTGTTTTTCAGATGACAAAGCATTAATCTACAAATAATTTGAGCAGTCATCAGGCAAAGGATGGACATGAACTTTGCAAGGTAATGTGTCGAAAATAATTTATGCAAGTAACAGTTGATCTGTGTAATTCCTTTGAAGTACTGATAGTCAACACGAGTAGGAAAGAAAAGAATCAGCTTTTCTGCAAACTGATAGAAAAGATGAAAAACAGCATTTTTTCCCTTCTTTCAGAGAATACCTTGTTGGGGATTTTTTTCTTCCAATTAATGTTTTAAAAAAGTCAATAACGGCTTGAAGTGTTAGAAGGAAATTCCGCTTAAAAATTCATTCCTTTTGTCGATTTTGTCTGGGACCTCAACATGATGTTTTCTGCTGTCAGGATTGTGCTAGGTTCCAAGCTAAGACTCTTAAGTGTAGAGCCAGAATCCCTGCGGCCCACATGGAGTCTTCTGACTTGGTTCCCTCTGCTTCCTCTCATTCATCTGCTTCAGCTGGTATCTTGCCCTGGAGATGCAAAGACAAAAATTTGAAGGAAATGGACTCTGTGGGTGCCTTTGACATCCACATTAAAGTTGCCGATGGCACAGATGAGGCACCTTTGCATACCTCTGGTGTGACGTCTGACAACTGCTAGGCCAGAGCCTTCTGGTGTGACCCCTCTGTAGGCTGCCATGGTATCAGGCTAGTCAGATGTGCATGTCTTAGTCAGTTGGGTCTGAAGCTGCTCCACAACCTTCAGCTTCCTAAACTCGTGCTTTGGTTACCGAGGGAGATCATTGATCTTCCTCCTCTTTCTCCTACTCCTCTTCTTCTACTTTTTCTTTAGTCGTAAATGAGCAAACTTCAGGAACACCTTCCTAGGTAGTGGTCAGCCAACTGCGTCCTAAGGCTTTTCTTTTTAAATGGACACGTAAAGCTAAGAGAACAGTCAGCTTGCCTCAGACAACTGCCCAGTCCTCAGCTGCCAACAACCCATATTCATAGGTTCATAGGAGGTTACTAGGCTAATGGCCCTAGTGCCCTTACAAGCCTAGCCAAGTTCAGCCCTTGTTCTCTTAAGGGTCTACAGGATATGGTCTATGCTTTCAGCAGATCTAAATCAGCACCGACTGCCCCTATCCAAGAGGGACACAAGTAAAGCCCCTGGGATGAATTTGCAGTTTCCCATCCAGTCGTCCAAGTTACGCTTAAAAGGGGTTAACAAGGGGCTCTATTTAACCTGTATTGGAAGTTTATTCCAGAGGAGAGGCAAACTCTGCAAGACATATCCGTCTCTCCAGCAAGTCCCGTCAATGGCACAAGCTAGGTTAAGGTCCCTAAAGTGAGTGAATCGTGTACCATTTGACTTATGAAAGTGCAGAATTTCCATTAAGGTAGGATCAGAGGTTGCTCTGTATGCAAGGCACAGATTGATTGTAAGTAGTCTGTATGATACAGAGTATAGTGACTATGATTTGAGTCTATCCACATAAGACGTGTACTGAAAACCCAAATTTTCTTTGAGGAACCATTGAAGTCTCTCCAGTTTATGCAGGTGCCTGTTTACATACTAAAAAGAGCATTGTACTCTATTATTGGCCTGGTGAGGGAAGAGTACAGGGGGGTTCTAACCTCTTTTTTTCTGGAAGCTATGCCGTTGCTTATGAGGTGGGAAAAGTAGAGGGCCTTACTTACCGCCATGGAGACATGGTGATCAAAAGTAAGAATGCTGTTAATCTGTGTGCCCAAATCTCTTACCACTGATTTAGAGCTTAGGCTGGTGTTATTAATATGGTAATCTGCAGGGCCATTGCCTTTGCCAAAGGGGACAGTAATGCATTTTTTTGCATTGAGTTTAAGACCATGACTTTAGCACCAGTCATTGGTTTCATAAGTCCTTCTTGTAGAATGTTGACATCATTTGGGGACTCTGACTGCTCCCAGTTTGTAATCATCAGCAAGCATTGTCAGCCACAGACCTTTTGTTTTTGCCTGTATGTCTGAGAAATGGATTCCAAACAATAGAGGCCCCAGCACCAATCCCTGTAGAACACCACTGGTAATGGGTCTGCTGGTGGAGTTCCCTACTTTGACTGTATGTCTGTATGTGTTCTGTCTGTGAGCCAGTTTGTAACCCAGCTTAACAGTATATGTGTTGTCCCCTAGCTGGGTGAGATTTTTAATAATGTCTGAATCAGGGATTGTGTCAAAGTTCTTGGCTAAGTCTAGGTAGGCCGTATGCACAGCTTTGCCTTCATTCATGGCTTTGGTGACAGTCTCAAGGAAGTTCATCAGGTTAAACAGGCAGGATCTCCCTTTACCAAAACCAGACTGGGTTGGGTCAAGTGTCTGAAGGTATCCTATATCATTGTTACTAAGGATCCATGAGTCTCTCTGTGACCTTGCAGATAAGGCTGGTTAGGCTCATGGGTCTATAGTTCCCAGGGTCGGGGGATGCACCCCCCCCCCCCGTGTAAGGGAACGACGGTTGCTGTTTTCCATTCGGCAGGCCTTTGAGAGAGTAGTTAAGACTTGTTCTTTAGAGATACTAGATGGAGAATAGGTGGTGGGAATGTTTTGGAGTATATGTGTGCGGGAACAGGGGGGAGAAGTTTTCATTGAACCTGTCCACAAGCAGGTTGGCTATTTCAACTGGTTCAGTATATGTGGTACCCCTCAGTACCAGTTCACTGCAAATCTGGGCTTTTCCTTTAAGGCTTCAGATGAAGCTAAAGAATGCCTTATGGTTATCCTTTGCTAGGGATGCTAATCTAGATTCACAATTGGCATTAAAGGACTTTCCAGTATGTCTTATTTGCTTGTTCAAGCTGAGAAGGGTGTGCTTCCAATTCTGAGATCGTTCCATCTTGCTCTTAGAACAGCAGATCTGAAGTAGGCAGACTTCATTCGTCTGCAACCTGTGGGTATCGGATCCGACCTCGGATCCGAGCCGGCAATTCAAAAGCTTAGGCTCCGAGCTCCTAGCTCCTCCCTCTTACCCATAATCCCTTGCCAAGCCCTGACTGACCTCAGATTTCGTTTGCCGCTTTTCAAGTAGCTACGGAATTCCAGAGCTCCTGGCGTTGGTGAAAGATAAGAGATAGTTTTTGACTAAAAAAAGTTTTCAAAATCTTTAATTTCTTTCTTGTTTCAGTTAGTGTTGAGTGTGTTTAGGCTTTCCTCTCTCTTTTTGTTTAAATTTATCGGGTTTGCGTAGTTTGTTTGTGTGTGTTGTGTGTTAGGCCTTAGGGTTACTATGTCTGAAGCCCATAAGGCTGTGTTTTCAAAATGTGAGGTGTGGCCATAAGCTATCCCCAGCAGATGGCCACACTGGCAGTCATCTTGGGGTTGAACACCTGTCATCTGGTTGTACCATTTGTGCAGGGTTCAACCCGGCTTTGAGGGAACGGAGGTCGGGTTGGTGCTGGCGGGTCTTTTACCCCCAGATACCGCCGCCTCTGCCCTTCCACTCAGCAACCTGTTGCTGTGAGTTCTCCCCTCCGGCTGGGACTCAACCTCCCTCAAAGTTGCCGGAGGAAGGATTCCTCTAAGGAAAGACAGAAGGAGAGGCACAGGGAGAAGCACCACAAGAGGAGAGCCGAAACTTCTAGTTCGGCTCCTCCATCTAAGCGGGCCTCCCTGTGCCTTCTAGCTTTCCTCCTCCTCGGCTCCACTCCCTCGGTTCTCTCCTGGACCCGAGGAGGAGGAGCCTAGCCCTTCCAGGAGGTCACCGAGGCGGCTCTCTAGGTCCGCTCCGGTGGCCTCCTCTAGATCAACCTTTTCTATGAGCGAAGCTGATATGGACCGGATGATGAGGAAATTCATCCAGGCCCAAATGCAAATGGGAGTGCTCCTAGCCCCCCCCCATCCGGGAGGGCTGACCCACTTTTTCGCCCCTTGGCTCCTTCTCCGACCCATACCACGGGTTCGAGCTGTCGGCGCCGTGCAGATTTGGATCCGGGGTGGGTCGGATCCGATGGTCGGCGCACCTCGGATCCGTCCCATCCTTGAGTGCTTGGTGCCGGACCCGACCTCTCGAGCCGAGGGCGAGCCTCGGATCCGAGAGAGCTGGTGTGTCTTCGGCTCCGTCCAAGTCGGAGCACACTGGTCTCGGATCCGACGGTTTGGCTCGACTCCGATCCGCACGCCGGATCCGAGTGGGGTCGGCTCGGGCTTAGAGAAGCTGGCTCCCCTCGGCTTCGGCGTAGTGGAAAGGGCACTGTCGAGGACATCCGGACCCCGGTCCCTGCCACGGCTCCATCCCGCACTCCATTGCAGTTGGGCCAGGCCCCACCAGCCGGTCCCAGGGACAGCCGCCTCGATGTCCCAAGTGGTTCCCTTGGAACATCCAACTGCTGAAGAGTACTCCTCGGACAGCCCCCGATTAAGTACCTCGAAGCGTAAGTGCAAGAGGAGGCACATGGACTCCCCTGAGTCCGTCACTGAAGACACAGACTTGGATGAAGGGAAGGCTCCCTAGGTCACCCCTGAGGACGTCTCATTTGGAGACATCATGGAGATGTTAAGGATCGGGGGTGGTCTGCCCCAAGGCTTCTTCGGACGAGTCTGTGTTCTTGGAGGCATTCGAGGCGGGCCTTCTACCTCTTGGGTGTCCCCTCCTGCTGACCCCTGGTGGATCTTATCTCCATCAGGGCGTGGACGGATCCGGACACCATTGAGCCTATCCCTAAGCGCCCGGACCGCATTTTTTCTCCTCCATCAGGCCGCACCCACTGGAGTAAGGGTCCCCAGTAGATGCCATGATGATGGCTGCAGCCACAAAGAGGGAATTGGCCCAGGAGAGTCCCTCCGTGCATCCTCCAGGCAAGGAGTCCCGTTCGATGGATCGCATTGGGAAGCGAGTTTTTAGTTCAGCAACCTTCTCCTTGAGAGCGCTGAACTACATGGCACATGTCATTAGGATGCAGCGGGATCTGATTAAAGAATACGCTGCATCTCCCGAGTCCATCTCGGTGAGGATAAACAGGTTTACTCCACCCGAATGGCCACTCTCAGATCAGTTTCCAATACATCTATGCGGCTACTGTCTCATGCTACTGAGGGAGCCGCTAGAGCCAGCGGAGCAGGCCTAGTCATGAGGCGACAGGCCTGGCTCCGCCATTGTGATTTTGCAGAGCCCTTCAAGACAACCTTCGCGAATGCCCCTTTCGATGGTTCTGCCTTGTTTGGCAAGACTGTTCGCGAGACATTAGTCCAGAGCGAAAAGGACGGGAAGACGCTGTCTGCCGTCGGAGTCCGCTTCTCAGCTCCCCAGAGGTCCTTCTCTAAGAACCAAAAGGGACAGAAGAAGATGTGGTTCCGGAAGTCGCAGCAGTCCCAACCTGCTCCGGATAACCAGTCCTTCCGTGGCAGAGGAGGACGGGGAGGTCGTCGTGCCAGAGGCAGGGGCTCCTGGCAACTTTGGGTCCAGAGAACCCTTCTCTGAGAGACCCACGCAGCAGCCCTGCAGGGTTGCCCGGCTGTCCGTCTCTGGAGGCAGTCGGGGCGGTTTCGATGCACCTGACTTCTTGGGAGTCCATAACAACAGACAGTTGGGTGCTTGGGTTATATCCAGAGGATATTCAATACCCCTATTCAAGATTCCCAAATCTCGCAGCCTCCCAGATGTTCCACCCGACCAAAGGGAGGCAGCTATCGAAATCGAGCAGCTGCTAGAAAAAGAGCCATCCAGCGTCCCCAGATCAAACCGGATTAGGGTTTTACTCCAGGTTCTTTTGGTGCCAAAGAAGACGGGGACTTAAGACCAATCTTAGACCTTTCCCAGTTGAACCTGTCAGTAACCAAGCAAAAGTTCCGGATGGTCACCCTGCAATCTATACTCCTCTTGAGGGAGAACGACTGGATGTGTTCCATAGACCTCAAGGATGCGTACTACCACATTCGGATGGACAGACGATCCAGGAGGTGTCTTCGCTTCCGGCTGGGAGCCAGTCATTATCAGTTCAGGGTCCTCCCCTTTGGTCTCACCTCAGCCCCCAGGGTGTTTACCAAGGTGCTAGCGGTGGTAGCGGCCCACCTGAGGCTCCAGGGATTACAGGTCTTTCTGTACTTGGACGACTGGCTCCTGACGGCATCATCAAGGCATCTTCTGTGCTCAGCCAGGGATTACTTTCTTCAACTAGCACCAAGGCTGGGCATCACGATCAACTGGGAGAAATCTTTTCTGAATCCCTCTCAAATTATAGATTTCATAGGAGGAAGACTAGACACCAGATCAATGCGAGCCTTCCTCACCCCAGACCGTATCGCCAGCCTGAAGTGTCATGTGACAGCGATCCTGCAACCATCTCCAACTGCAGCTTCGGTCCTGAGGGCCCTAGGTTCTATGGCGGCAGCTATCCCGCTTCTCATTCATGCCCGTTTACGCATGCGGGTTCTTCAATGGACCCTTCAAGTTCAGTGGTCCCTCTTTGTTGCGTCTCTAGCGCTCCGATTGCGGTCAGCAGAGCGTGCAGGGACTCCCTTCTTTGGTGGCTTTTTCTCCGGAGCCCTGGCAGGAGACCTTTTGCTGCATTTCCCGAGCCTCAGTGACCACGGACGCTTCTCCCCTCGGGTGGGCGGCATTCTGGGCGAAGATTGTCCATGGCACCTGGAATCCCACAGAGACGTCATTGCATATAAATATCCTGGAAATGAGGGCGGTGCTCTAGCCTGTGCAAGCACTTCACCACGTTCTTGCTTCAGGGACAATTGCGATTCAGACAGACAACATGTCGGTAGTCTGGTATATCAACAAGCAGGAGGAACCAGGTCTTACCCCTTTGTAGAGGCCATGAGAGTCTGGGAATGGGCAATTTCCACCAAACGCTTTCTGGTAGCAACGCACATTCCGGAAAGTCCAACATCCTTGCGGACAAGCTCAGTCGCACTATCCTTTCTCCACACGAGTGGTCCCTCAATCCTCAAGTAGCGAAGAAGATTTTTGCCGTTTGGGGCAACCTTGTTGCGATCTTTTGCCTCTCCCTCAAACGCCAAATGCGACAATTTCTTCGCTCTGCTTCCCCACCTGGGAGTTCGAGGATGCTCTGGTGCATGCTTGGCCTCCCGGTCTCCTTTATGCCTACCCTCCACTTCCTCTGATGCAGAGGCTTCTGCAGAAAGCCAACAGTTTGGGGAGCAGAATGATTCTCATTGCCCCATTCTGGCCTCGACAACCTTGGTTCCCCTTTGTATGGTCTCACAAAATCAATCCACCATGGATTCTGGATCCAATTTCGGATCTCATCTCTCACCCTCTGGGAATGTCAGTTCCCAATCTGCGGACCCTGAAGTTGACAGCTTGGCTGCTCCTGTTCCAACCTTAATTAGGACTCCCGGTATCTCTTCACCGGTCAAGGCCATTTTAGTGGCTGCTCATAAACCTTCCACCAGACAGGTTTATCGGAGTAAATGGAAGAGATTCTCTATATGGGCAGGACAGAGAACTTTGGATCCTTTCTCAGCACCTATGTCAGCGGTGCTGGATTTTCTAACAGACCTCTTTCATCAAGGGGCTAGTTCTTCCACGATTAAGGTACAATTGGCAGCTATCTCGCATTATCACATTGGTCATGACACAGCTCCCTTATGACGCGTAAATTATGCAAAACATTTCTCAAAGGAGTTTTTTTGTTAAGGCCTCCAGTCAAGGAGGTTGTACCGCTTGGGACTTGTCTTTAGTCCTGCAGGCCCTTACTGCTCCTCCCTCGAGCCTGCAGCTTCTTCTGATTTAAAATACCTTTCCTGGAAGACTGCCTTTCTGGTAGCTATCACTTCAGCCAGAAGGGTGTCTGAGCTTCAGGCTCTGTGTGTCAAACCGCCTTATCTTTCTTTCTTCCCTGATAGGGTGTGCCTCAGGACCAATCCATCTTTTCTTCCGAAGGTCTCTTCTGAATCCAATATTAACCAGTCAATCAATTTGCCAGTGTGTTTTCCCAAGTATTCAAACAAAGGAGAATACAAATTGCATTCCTTGGATGTTCATAGACAATTACGTTTTTATATTAACAGAACAGCTGGCCACAGGAAATCAGATCAGCTGTTCGTCTCCTTTGCTAAATTTGCTCTGGGTAAAGCAGTATCTAAAGTCACTCTATCTAAATGGATTGCTAATTGTATTCTGCAGGCATATGACACTTCAGGCAGACCTGCTCCTCAGAGGGTTACGGCTCATTCTACTAGGGCAGTTTCACGCCAGCCGCCTTTAAGTCCCGTGTTTCATTGGATGATATCTGCTGCAGCTACTTGGGCCTCGCCTCATACTTTTATTTCTCATTACAAGGTGGATGTTGTTTCTAGAGGAAGAGCATCCTTTGGCTCAGCGGTGCTCCGGAACATCCTTCCATGACGGCCGCCCAAGATTCAGGTAGCTAGGGACTCTGTCCCACAGGTTGCAGACGAATGAAGTCTGCCTACTTCAGATTTAGAAGTTATGTACTCACCATGACGTTCTATCTGAGTAGGTGACTTCATTCGGATGCAACCATCCCCCTGACCTTTTTAGAGCGAGTATTTATGCTGATTTAGTGTACTGTTGTCAGTATTTTGAGGCAAACTCAATCTGAGGTCAGTCAGGGCTTGGCAAGGGATTATGGGTAAGAGGGAGGAGCTAGGAGCTCGGAGCCTAAGCTTTTGAATTGCCGGCTCGGATCCGAGGTCGGATCCGATACCCACAGGTTGCATCCGAATGAAGTCACCTACTCAGATGGAACGTTATGGTGAGTACATAACTTCTAATTTCTTCCTCTTATTATATAACCTGTTTATGGCAGATGTCTGCCAGGCAGGCTTGTTTTTTTCTTGAGGATCTTGCTTTAGTCCTATCAGGAAGAGCTGAGTCAATGCAATTATATAAATGTTTAGACCGTCCATAGGTGTCCTTGCTGTCATTGAGGACAGGAGCTTTGAAGCTATTGCAGCCTTCTGTAAGATGCTGTAATTGGCTTGGGAGAAGTTTTTTTTAGTCTCATTTCTCCTGAGGGGGTGGGGGTCTGATGCAATTGTTACTTCGAAAGAGACGGACTTATGATCAGACTTCATTAGGGAGGGCTGCACACTTGTGTTGGTGCACTGTTCTACCATGTTGGTGAGTACCAAGTCTAGAAAGTTTGGACCCCCTTGTAAGGGTGCCAGCTATCTGCTCCAAGATATTTGAAATAACGAAGTCCAAGAACCTTTGGGCAAGAGTTTTTGCACACATTTTCTCAATTTATGAACAGCTAGTTAAGATCATCCATAGCCAGGGTGTTTGGTTGTATTTTGAGTAACTCAAGTAGATCCAAGAATTTTATTTTATTTATTTATTTATTTTACATTTGTTGACCGGGCTAGTCCAGCTGGATATATGTCCATTTTCAGTGGAGGCCCGGGGAGAAAAGCTCCACAAATTACAACAACATAAAAGGTCAAGACAAAGACAATTAAGGCAGTGTGGATATCATGGTTCATGGAGGGGAATCTATAGCTGGCGATAACTTGGAGAGGGGTCATAGTTAGTTATTTGCACATGGAGTAACTCTAGGGAATCATTCTGTTTAACCAGTCTGGGGGTGTATTTATCTTTGAATATTGATACTCCTCCTCTAGTTTTCACGTGTTCATTTTGTGGTCTGAACATGTGGAAGGCATTATATCCCGGTATGGCCAGGGTTATCTTCGCGGCCTTGAACCAGGTCTCTGTGACTGCACAGATGTCCACATCTTTGAAGGTGAGGAATACTTCCAGTGAGTGCAGTTTCATATTTAGACTCCTAGTGTTCAGCAGCATAACCTTAAGGTTGCTTTTTAGAGGATATTTTTACGTCAGGAATTTTTGTGATATTGCCTATAAAGGCAGTATGGGGAGGCAAGAGCCTTGGCCAGTAGCCGAAAGCCCAGAGGTGGCTGGTGGAAACCATCTCTGGAAAAGCATCATGATCTGTCAACCATATCATCCCAGGCTGACAGGTACTGCATCCTATTAGAATAACACCAGAAATTAAGCCAATTGTTGAAGTCAATAATTTTTTGTCTGTATTGAAGTGTCATCCTAGGTAAAGGTAGAATGCTACTTAAGGCTAGGGACATATCCTCATGGGACACATAATCAGAGAGCTCAGTCATGTCTCTTCATATAGTCTAGTGAGGTACGTCTCAAGTTGTTCACACTAACATGCACTATGACAGAGTCATAACAGTGTCTGCTTTTGAGAGACACGAGTGCATGTGTGACTTGGTGGATCCTGGCACCTGACAAGACAGTTGACCATGACCATTTCCTTATCCAATCTGGTGAGTGAGTGACGGCTGTGCGTCTCACAATGGACTATGACTAAAACATTTGATTTTGGGTTTTGCCTTATGGGCATGTTTGGTGAGACACTGGTGTGTGCATTTGTATGTGTACTGTGATTTGCTAAGGATGTATTAAGTGAAGTGTGTTTGTTTGGGAGGCCTCTGATCTTTAGGTAGGCTTCTAGTGAGAACCTCTGCATATGTAAGTTTAGTTGTTGTAGGTGTCGATGGTGCAGGAGGTGGTATGTGAGCTGACAATCTGCTTAGTATCTAATATACTGATTTGTGAGTGAGAGAGCCTAGGTTCTTACTATAGATGCATCTCTCACATATTGAGTTTGTGTGAATTAGGAGATGTGGGTTGTCAGTGTACTTGAGGGAATTGCTACATTGCCTCAAGATGCCCATGTCAATCAGGATGTCTGGAAAAATGGTGGGAAATTGTCCATTCATGATGCTAGGTGAAGAACTGCTGACAGTATCAGGGATGGGACTAGAAGGACCAGGTGTAGCTAAGGGACAAGAAAAAGTTCTAAATTGTGAGGGGCTTAATGGGTAAGACTTGTGGAGGAACCTCAGAGGCTCAGCTGAGTGTCTAACCAGGCAGAGAAGCACAACAGTGAGAAACTTCTGATGGAGCACAAGCAGTTGACTAAGGGAAAATGTATCTAAGAGTTTGCATCTGTAACGGCCAATGGTGTCCTCCAATGTGTGGTAATGCATGGTTATGCAGGTGATGTGTACCAAGCAAACCTGAGCTAATGAGGGTTACAAGTAGCAACAAAATTTAACTGATTTTAAACACTCTAATGCCACACTAGACTGGGCCCTGGGGCAACAACCACCATTCAGATGGGTTCTTAGCTGCACTCTACTCTCACTATGGTGTAGAGAAGGACCTCTGTTGTGGAGGAAAGCTAGATTAGTGCTCAAACTCTAAAAACAGCCTGGGTCGAGTAAATCTTAACAAAGTCTACGCTAGGCTAAAAGTGCAGGAAACAGCAAAAATATAGTTCAAAAATAACAACACACAATATAATGCAATACAAGAAGGGCAGATCCGGTAAAAATGATACTTATTTTTCAGTAGCAGGCAGTGGATGCTTCTGATAACACAGGAGATAATTGCCTACTATTAACCTCTAAATTAACCAAAGGGGAAAGCCCAAGACTGAGACTTATTCAAGCAATCACTAACTTAAATGGGTCCTTGACTGCACACTTCTGCCACAAGGGTGCAGGGGTGCCTTCTTAATGTAATATGGCTGGTTTTAGTGCTCAGATAATACCATGCAGTATAGATTCAGCAAGCCCGAATCTAGCCTATGTTATAAAATCCAGAAGTACTAGAAATCCAAAGTGCAGAAAATCCCACTCGCGACAACACAACCTTAAATAAAGTAGCAGTTATACTTCCACAAAAGTGTCAACCACAAACCTTCCTAGTGTGAAATAACTGGTCTGGAACCCAAGTGCTTAAACCAGAACAAAGACATTTAGAATAACAGACAGTAAGCCCTCAACCAGAAATTCCCAGCTTAGAAGGGTGTAGGCTACATTCTCCTATCACAAGAGTCTAGACCACAAACCTTTGTAATGTAAAATAAGTCATTTGGAGCCCAAGTGCTTAAACCAGAACTAAGACACTTTCAGAATAATACACAATAAGCTTTCAACCAGCAGTTCCCAGCTTAGAAGGGTTAAAGCTGTCCTCTCCTGCCACAAGAGTTTAGACCACAAATCTTTCTAATGTAAAATAACTGGTTTGGAACCAAAGTGCTTAAACCAGAACAAAAACACTTAGAGCAGCAGCCACAATAAGCCTTCACCAGCAATTCCCAGCTTAGAAGGGCAGAGGCTACCGTCTCCTCCCACAATAGTGTAGTACACAAACCTTTTTAATATGAAATAACTGGCCTGAAGCCCAAGTGCTTAAAAGGTTTAGAATAACAGCTGCAATTTAATCAGGCTACTAACCAGCAGTAGCAAATGCAGCCGAATAAATGCAATTGAACACTTTTAAGAACAAGCAGCAAAATAAAGTAATAAAGTAGGAAGAGATACAAATAGAGTAAAAGCAGCTGAATAAAGTGTAATTTTTTAAGTTGAGCAGGAAGGGAGGAAACAGAAGATAATTCAAGGTTAAGAAACTACGGGGATGACTGATCTCTCCATAATCAGTAGAATGATCTGATGACATTGGACTGAGAGGAATGTCCAAAATCAGATTTATAGTGGAGGCGGGCAACTCAAAGGCCACCAAGACGGACATAAGCCAAACAAGCACTCCAGCTAAATAGAGGTGCCTCCAAATAATTCAAGCTAAATGAGGAATAGTATTTCCCAGCTCCTCACGCGAATTAGCTGATGTTATTTACGGTTTGCAAAGGAATTCTTTGCCAAAGTTTCTAACTGACTGTAGCCAAGACCTCTTAAAACTCCAACAGAACAGAAAACTTAAAAAAAAATGTAATATAAGAGAAAGATAAAACTATAGAAGCAACCATATGTTAAATAAAAAACTTTAATTCAAACTAAAATGTAGACTGAGATCAGCAATATTCAGGTAGAGTACAGCAAGCAAGCCAAACAAGCACAGGACCTTTTGAAGGTGGCTCAGGAATCCATGGCCTTCATTAAATTCAGGGAATCCTGCTATACACAGCTGCCTGCCCCTAAAGCTTCTCACAGTAAAAGGAGGACTGTTCCCTTTCAAGAAAAATCTGACTCTTCAGGATATGACAGTGAAGAAGAATTGTCCTATTCTGAGCATCTTGCCCCTTAGTCCTACCCTCTGATCTGCTCCTACCCCCAAGGATGTATTAGCTGTGGATATCCTGCATACATGAAGGAGGCTTTTAACTGGAAGAGCAAAGAATTTTCTCATGCCCAGACTCATTATAAAGAGATTCTTAGTCTACCATCCCCCAGACCACTGGCTATTTCTCCAGTTCATGTAGTACTTGATGATGTCTTTGATAACATATCCTTGCATCCTGGCTCTTTTTTCCACCTGCCCCAAGGAAACTAGACCATTTCTACCGAGTGTTTGACACTCAAGCATCTCTACAAAAATCCACAAGCTGATCCTTCAGTACTATCTACTGAATCTTCCAAGGGAGCCCTAAGGGTGCAGCTGGACAAGTAGCGAAGCGAGGGTGGAGAGAGAGGGGCAACTGCCCAAGGCGCAAAGCTTGGGGGGGGGGTCACAGTTGGCCAATCCTAACCTCTCTTTAGTGTAATACCGTCTTTTAAAAGCCGGTATTGCATTTGCAGTCAAACCTGAGAGCTGCTTCTGGAAATAATAACAAAAAGATGTTATCTTTTACCGCACACAAGTAGACCAGTACATCCACAAAAATTCTCAGGAGATGACTCGAACCACAAAGGCTTCTTTTTTCTTTTCTTCTTTAATAAAAATATTAGCAACGGCTATTAGCAGGATGTAGGAGCTCTGTTAGAGAAAGGTACGTTTCCCTGTGGAAATTGTACAATTTGTCGGTTCAATAACTGAACCTCACTTTTCCTATTACTATCGCTTCTTGCCTTATGCCCTCTTTATGGGCTTTGTCCCCTCTCTTCCTTCAATCCTAGAAGCTAACTTTATTCCAGCCCTCATTTGTATTATTTGTTCTCTACCTTCATCTCATGTTCCTCTACTTTGACTAACAAATGGCAACATGAGAACCTCAAGTGTACCTGTACCTCCTTAAATCTAAAAACCCATGCAAAGACTCTAAACTACTTTTCCTCTTCTTAGAAAAACTTTTTATTTAATTTTAACCCATACACTATTAAATTCTCTTATATAGTAGAACTTTAGTAACATTTAAGTATTATATATAGTAATTTTGCTATGTTTGGAGCTTATCTACACATGAAAGCTATTAGTGTAAGTAGTGCATTTTTATTTTGTAATTTCTATTTTGTAATTTTTTATGTTTGGAGCTTGGGCCTCTACTGAAAATGGACATGTATCCAACTAGACTAGCCCAGTCAACAAATGTAAAATAAAATAAAAATAAATAAATAAATTGTGAAGGACTTTCCAGAAATTAATGGTAAAAAGTATCAGGGATATAGACACTACACCTGTAGTAGTGCAGGTATAGTATAGTGTATGGGCTTAGATGCCCATGTAATAAATATTATGTAGGTGAAAGTAAGAGAAAATTAACATGTTGGAGATATAAGAAAAGGTAAAATGGACAATCCGGTAGCAGAATATTTTTATAATTTTCATGAAGGGAATCCTGAAGGTTTACAAGCTACAATATTAGAACAATTTAAGGGGGGCTTTGTGGCACCGGAAGGGTAAAAAAAATTAAGACAAAAAGAATCCATTTTTATTTTAAAATACAGTACCTTGTGTCTGAAAGGTTTTAACAGGGAATGTAATTGGAAGAGTTTTTTTATGATGCTCCTTTAAGAATAGTTTAATTGAAAGATTAGGGGGGTGTTTTTTCCTTTTATATAAAAGTATGTGTTTTATGGTGAAAATATACTCTGAAAAGGCTGTGAAAGCCGAGGCGCTAGAGGGTTTTGTCTGTTTTATGGCGCTTAAGAAAAGCTTTTTACTTGCTTACTTGCTGTGCTGCTAATAGCTGTTGCGAATATTTTTATTAAAGAAGAAAAGAAAAAAGAAGCCTTTGTAGTTCGTGTCTTCTCCTGAGAATTTTTGTGGATGTATTGGTCTACTTGTGTGTGGTAAAAGATGGTTTCTCCTTTTTTCGAGTGTGGTCTACACACAAAAATATATTTGTCATAGATATGAGAATGCTAATAACTGGCAAATCTGGCTTTGGAATGCAAAATGAAGTGGGACATAAACTAGTTGAATTCTGCCAAGATAATTTACTCATCATAAGCACTGTCTAGACAGCTTAGGAGATGGCTTTACACGTGGATGTCCCCAGATGGTCACTACCAAAATCAGATTGACTACATACTTTGCAGTTAAAAATTGAAGAGACTTATACAGTCAGAAAAAACAAGACCTCAAGCCAAGTATGGCTCAGACCATCAGTTTCTTATATCAAAAAAATAATTAAAGAAAACAAGATGAGCCTCCAGGCTAACTAGATAGAAGCTCAAAAATGTTTCAAATGAATATGTAGTGGAAGTAAAGAAGTGAATTAAGGAATTAGACCTGGAGGGTAAAGCACCTCAAGAACTATGGACAGCATTTTAGATCTTGTTTTGCAGGTGGCAACAAAACACGTTCCAAACAGGGAAGTTTAGGATGATAAAGTGGTCATCTGGGGATGCTTTAGCAGTGACTTTGGAAAAGGAGAAGAAAAGGCAATGGAGATGAAAAGAAAACTGTGTCAGACTGAATGTATATTATCATAGAATATTAAGATGATAAGGCAGCATATTTAAATGAAGAGAGCAAAAACATAGAAGACAGTATTTCATTGGGAAAGACAAGAAGCTTCCTTTAAAAAGACTGATGATATTAATGGAAACCTCTGGGTAAAATAGAAATGATAAAAGACAAAGACGAGAAGGACATGATAGAAGCAAAAAGGAGAGGTGTCCGGAATATATAGGCAAACTGTGTGTAAAAGATCCTAGCTTTCAGCCTGTACATTTAGTGGTATATTTTCTGATGTAGACATCCTGGGGAGAGAAGATAAATAGGTCTTAGAAATCCTGGCTAATAACAAGGTTGCAGGAAGTTAGGGAATTTCAGCTACTTTTTTTTTCAAATCCTCTGATGCTGTTAGTGTTGTTTGGAATACACCAGCATAAACAGGGAAAACACAATAGCTACCACTTCATTGGAAAAGGTCAGTATATATTCCATAAAAGGGCTGAGCACTTTTTGAGTTTCCATGTATCATAATGGAATTTGTTCAGCCACGATCTGAAAAGTATTCTCTTTGCCTAATTAGCTGTGGTGCAAAATCTGTGGAGTAAGATTATTGCTAGAAGACTTCTTAGCATATTTGGTGGTGTATGACCAATTATTTGATAAGGATAGCCATGTTCAATTCTCCCTGCTGTCTCATGATCACTGTTAGCATTGCAACTTTAATGAAACCATTCAATTCAAGATTGTCTTTTCATTCTGAATATGACCAAGAAGGCTGCAGCCACTCTTAATATTAATAGTTTTTTTTTTTTCAAAGTATCCATCTACTTTGAAGCTATTTCACTCTGAATTTGCTTTAGCAGAGAACCAGTTTTATAAATTGACTCCATCCAGCAGACCTTCTTGGGTCATCTGACCATCTAAGTGTACAAGCTATCACAGCATTCTGTGTCGTATGCAGTGAATCCTGGACATCTGTTTCCCGGAGCAGAAAATCTGCATCACTAGTTACTGACATTGGAGTCATTTTCAGATTCTGCAGGTAAACTACTCTAACTGTTCTGAGGTAGTCCATTCATTTTTTCATTCCATTAGTAAAATTCAGCATAAAAACAGAAAGATGTCAGTATCAAACATACTTTCTGCTGCAGACAGTCTACAAACTATTGCCATCAGGGATGCAGTATCAACTGCAATCTCCATCTTGTACCATCATTCAAAATGTCATGTCCTTACTTCATGAACATGGAAGTTTCCCTTGTGTTCTAGGTAAATGTTCCAGTCTGCAATTACTGTCTTAGTTCTTCTTTTAAATAGGTTACTGGTGTAATTGGATATTGTGTCAGAGAAAAAGGTTAACAAATAAATAAGCATACAAGTTGTTGATGATAGATTGAAACTACATGTAAAGCACACTTATAATTTATATCCTAGAAATGCTGTCTGCTTGTTAATTTTGCAGTGCACTTGTACTGTTCAAGACTGCGGTGGTGGTGCTGCGGTAGCGTTGTCACCTCACAGTAAGACGCTGTCCGTTTGGATTCTCAGCTAGAGCGTTGTCTGCGTGGAGACGTGTGAATGGGCATACCTTCGTTGAAGGTTGTGTGTCAGAGCTGGCAACTCGGTATGTAAAAATCAACTGCCAATCATTAGCGGACTGGAGTTCCGCTGTGGCGACCCCTAACCAGGAAAAGCCGAAAGACACAACAACAACTTGTACTGTTCAAGGCCATGCCCAAAAGTGGTTGATTTTGCTACTGGACAGGAGTCCTGCTACAAAGTAAATGTATACATCGCATACATGCGTGAATAAAACACACTGCTTTTTAAATGATGTATTGCTTTTGTAATTTACAAAAAAAGTGCTGCCTGTGTGATTCAGAGGAAAGTTTCCTCCCAAACTCTATCTACCAAACTGGATAACAGGGGCCCATCAGGGTGTGATGGGGGCAGGACTGAGTGGTTCATGCTGCCTTGCTTCCGGAGGATGGCACTGGCTCGGATCCTGCCCTACGTAAAGTAGGTGAAAAGATGAAAGGAGGGTGACTTATAGGCTGATCACCTGCAGCAGAGATCTATGTACGGCAGCATGTACATTTTAATTGTACTGGCCCCACACAATGTTTTGCATAGAGGTGAGGTGGGAAGGGATAAGGGTAGACCAAAGGGTAAAATCTTCTGCTACTGTACTGGGGTAATTTTATCTCCTCTTCACTTTGCTTTGGATCCTGTGAGGTACACAAATGAAAAGTTAGGGAGCATCAGTGTTGGGAGGGAGAAGAGGCATGAATGGATAAATCATTTGTACTACATTTTAAGTTGTGTATTTTTTAATCTCAACAAAATGTGTATTACTTTTGTCAGTGCTCTTCTGCTTAGAACCTGTAAATCACCGGCCCTTGACCTTGATGCTAGATACTTCTGAACTCACCCTTTACTCTAGTTTGGACAGCCCTAAATGACTGCATTCCTTGGTTATGGCACTACCACTTCATGGCCTACTAGCAGTGATACCTTTACTTTGTGTCTGCCTTCCCAAAACCTGTACTTTCCTGTGATGTTGAGATGAGATTTACATATGTTATTAGGGTAACAGTGAGATGTGCTTCAGTACCATTGGGGTAATTCTTTTAAATGAACTTTTATTGTTCTTAGATCCTTTTGTGTTGCTCAGTCCATGAAAGCAGAATGTCAGTGTAGCATTTCCAGGTTATTCCTTAGTCTTACGTTTAAGGACAAAAATTTGCATGGAAAGAAACACATGTAGACAAATATGGACGCAATAAACATACAAAACAAGACTTTTGAAATGTATGTAATTGTGATGTAAAATTTTAATGTTCCTTTTATGTGTCAGAAGCCATTGTCTGTTTTGATCTGTATAATGCATACCTTCATGGTATGGGTTTGTTTTCTACCTGGCTTCCCCCAGTGTTGGCAACAGGCTTATAGGTAAGTTAGGTGAAGTGTGTATATAAAACATGGAGATACCCCCTTAGGTGCTTATTTTCAAAAAGCAAATACTAAAAATTGGTTGTGTCCCATCATTTTTTATTTTTTTTTTATTTTGTCAAAGTTAAGAGTGAAGCATTTTAGCAATGACATGTTGTGTTTTGAGGATATCTAAAAATGTAGAGCAGGAAAGCTTGAATAGCAAAAGGAATATTTTTAATGAAGGGAGGAAAAAGTGTCAACTGAGGTTTTCATTTATGTTGTATCATTGGTAACTTTTCAGTAAAAATCAATATTTATGTAAAAAATCATTTTACGTTAGGAGTAGCATTCATTTAGACTATGTATTTTGAAGTAGCAGCAGTCCTTTCTGTGTTCATGTAACATGGTTGAACATATGGCTTTTCTCTGTCTCTGTGTGTATGTTATGCTAGCAGACTGTCAATGTAACACAGTAGTTAAAAGTAACAAGATGTGATTGAACAACACAGTAGTTAATGTAACAAGATGTGATTGAACTTTTATAACATACCTGGAATTAATTCTCACAATCTTTGTTTGCATACTCAGTGGCATAAAGCAGATAAGTCAACCAGAGCATAGCTGCTAAGAAGCATGTGATATCTGTTACTTTTGGTGGGCTTTATATGGTTTCCAAAGACTCCCCCAAAGAGTATTACAAATTATACAATGACTGGACATTAACATTCAGAAATGAGCATGCCGATTGGTCAGCCCAACCAGTGTGCCCGTTGTAAATCGTGCATATACCAACAAAAAAGTGTGGTTGCCCGGACTTTCTTCTATTAATATATGCCCTGTCCTCGTATATTTTGTATGAAATTCTAAACCTGGAAACAGTCAACGGTATGTGTACCTAAGCAGTTGATCAGCAAGCAGAACATTTCTAACACTTATTCAAAATGCACAACATCCTCTCAGGCAGTGTGCATATAAAAAAGACGAAGAAAGGTACAATATTCGCAATCTGGACAGTTTAGAAGTACAAGAGAGAGAGGACAGAAATACAAGGAAAATCAGGTTCATTTCTTTAGTTTTGCATAATATGCCTGATTTTCATTGCATTTCTGCCCTGTCTTTCTTGTACCTCTAAACTGTCCAGATTGCAAACTTTTTTTTTAAAGAAAAAAAAAACGAAGCAGCAGAAATCTTCCTTTCTCCTCTGCTTTCTTGCCAAAGCATGGGGATATACTGTGTAATCATGGGAACGCAAGTCTCATACACATGCGTAGTACATTAGGAACGCCCCAGGTTATCAGGGAATAAATGCACAAGAGCAGCACTGTGCCCTTATACAAGGACATTATTTAAGAAAAATTACTTTTTTCTTAAATAATGTTACTGTATAATAGCAATAACCCATGGTGTGGGTAATGCTGGATTTACCCACGATTGGCTTTGTTTGGTTACTGTGGCTTTGCCCTCATGACAAAACCACACCAACCATGGGTAATGCCAGCGTTACCCACACCCAGCCATGGGTTATTGCTGTAGTAATTCATGCTTGACTTGTGTTAAAACATGTTGCTAATGCTTGTTCTTGCAACTTATACTGTGTGACAACTATTTGATAACAGGTGATGGTTACTGGTTGCTTTTTAATTTTGTTTAAAACTTTTAAAATTGATGTACTGATTCGGAGTCGTCCTGATGAATTAAGCACTGTATTTTGTCTTTACAGGCTGTAAAGGTTGTTTTGCTTGAAGACTTGGCTTCACACTTTGGTATGAGGACACAGGTAAAGATTTTTATTTCTTTATGTTAGGTGTACTATATCATCATTTGTATTATGTGAATGCATTTATGTATTTTATTTATTTATATTGTTTTACGTTTTTTATCAAATTCACAATGAATGCATTGTCCAGATGGAAAATAAACACACTTATTTACTTTTGGAGGTGAATAGACTGGAGTTCTTAGGCCCTTTATTATACTTGACAAGTTGCAATAAAAAGAAAACGACACAGGAAACTCAAAAGCATAAGACAAATGTGACATAAGTTTAGCAAAGTTATTCACACATTATTCAAGCAGTTTACCACTGATTAATAGGTATAGGCTGTAACCAGTAGAACTCTGTAGGCCTCCAAATTGGGTGGTCTGCAGGAATTACAAGAGGAAAGGCACAGTCACAGAGAAGAACTGTGGTTCCCTCCCATTGTTTACATTTTCACAGTGCAGTGGTTTGATAGCAGACATATTCCATCTCCCTCTCTCATCAATGCAGGAATATTATTTCATTTTTCTTGTTTGTCTGATTCTGTGTCTCACTGCAAAATGCAGAGAAAAATAATGCCAAGTTTGTCTCTTCATAGCCACGGGGGAGGGTACTGTTTCAGGTTGTTCTCTGGCAGTGAAGGAAATTGTCCTGGTATAAGCCAGTGACGTGTCTGACATTTTAGGCAGCACCTGGTTTCTAATTTAGATCATTTGCTGTTACCATGTCTTCTTACTGGAGTGTAAGATGTGATGGAAACTACCAGGAATCCTTACACTTGTCAGTACTGGGTGATTTGGCTGCTAATCTCCCCATATTGGGTGATGTAGCTGAAGCTCTTGATGGTCTCCATTAGTGGTAAACTTTGTAAAACCTGTAAATATAAGATGTATTATTTTTAGTGAAAGAGGAATGACCTTTATGGCACCAAGGTGTTGTGTGAAATTGGTCAGTCAGTGTGCAGTTATTTCTGACATCTGTGACAGCTAATCAAAAATGCGCAACAAGAATATTGAAGCCACAGAATTCTAGTACCAAACATGACTTTAATACCACTGGTTAAGCGCTTTCGGTGAAAACATCGGGTTTCATCAGAACAAACTTCACTACTCACTTCCATTTTATATAATTCTTTGAAACATCTTAACCAATGAAATACTGGTTTTTAATTAACACTTCATGGAAACGTTCATTTTGTTACAAAAACATTAATTTTATTAACGTTACTAAAGGACTAAAAATTAATTTCTTAACCCATAAAACCTATTTACACTTCTTATAATAAACTTTCCTTTTTAAAATAGCTTTATAATTCATTCCATTAATCTTTTAGTAACAAAATTATTTTTTGTAACAAAATTAATGTTTCCATGAAGTGTTAATTAAAAAACAGTATTTCATTGGTTAAGATATTCGAAAGGATTATATAAAATGAAGTGAGTAGTTAGTTTGCTTTGATGATGGTCAATGATTTGGCCGACAGCCCTTAACCAGTGGTATTAAAGTCGTGTTTGGTACTAGAATTCTGTGGCTTCACTATTCTTTTTGTGCTTTTTTGATTTTTTTTTTTCAGTTGCACAGCTGAGACGTTTTGCACAGTTTTTTTTTTATCTGTGACAGCTGTTTGATTTTGTTTTTGGGCATTCCATGGTCAAGGTGCATGTTTCTGACATCTTTGCACATCAGTACCATGTGAAGGGTAGAACTCTGGCCCAGTGCTGGTTGGTAAAGAATTTCTTAAATGGATTCTGCTTCTATACCATCCCTTAAGAATGCTTATCCTTGGAACTTAAATTTTATACATGATGGGTTTCCGCATCATGTTTGAACCATCTGGTTAAGCAGCTCTGCTAGGTGGCCATTACCTCTTGTTACAGGATCTCTGAGCTTTAAGGAGCACTGTTTAGTTTTTCAAAAAGATAGTGTCCCTAAAGACTAATCCACAATTCCTCCCAATAATAGCACGGTCCTTAACAAATCCATTCAAGTCACTGTTTTCTTTACATGGACACAGTTAAGGGAGGAAAACCCTTCACACCCTGGATGTGCAGTGCCAGCTATTTTTGTAACGTGATCCAGTTTTGTCCCTTTCCTCCCATAAACACACAATCATCAAGCTGCTGAACATTCTAGGATATTAGGAAAGGGAAGCAAGAGGGGAGAGTGTGGCAGTTATCCATTGAGAATTAGGAGATTTTTAAATGCTTCTGTGAACTCCCTGTGTTTAGCCAGAGGCATAATGTAATGCCCACTGTGTTGGATACTGTGTCTGCTGTTCCTCACATGCATGATTCCAGCAGACTTGTTGTTCAACTTATGTTTCTTATAATCTTCATATGCAAGTGCTGCAATCCTGAACCTTTTTCTAGGTAAAGCTGTTACTGATGGAACTTTGCCAACACTCCGTCCTGGGATAGGCAAGCCAGCAGTGGCCTACTCAGTTCTATCCTTCCCTGCCCCACTAGTTTGAACCTAGGTTGTCTGGAGTATAATTAGTTCCATAGTGTCTGCTACGTGAGGGCTGCTCTGAAAGCTCATAGGTTAATAAGTTTGTAGGTGTTTACTAAGCTAACAACCACTAGGACCTTTTTAAGCCTAGCCATGCATCCCAAATCAGTGACAAGTTCTGATACCCTTGATAAATGTAAGCATGGAGATGAAACATTTACAAGGTAGGGCCTGGGAGATGAACCATTTACAGGTTTCCTGTGTCCATTAGAGACATAGCTGCCAAACCAGGGATGAATTTCCTGATGTTCATCGTGTTACACTGCTGCAGTCATTACACTTGGTTATCCTGCCGTCAGGCGGTCCCGCAGTCGGCCAGAGTTCCAAAGTCCTCCTCCCTGATGTCAGTGCGACAGGGGTATACAAGATGCAGCCGACGCCATTTTCTTCAGTCTTTCTTGCCGCGCGGTGCCCAAAGCAGAAGCAGTTCGCAAGTGCCGGTTGGCCGACTCCTGAGATTTTCATTCCGAATCCAGAACCGAAGTCTTCTAAAAAAGCTAAATACCCCGTTGGGGAAACTTTTTCTTGCCTCAGACCGATGTCAGTAAAAGTTAATAACTGTATTTCTTGTGGGAAGCAAATACCTCATAAGGATTTCCACTCCTATTGTATTCCATGCCTAGGCCTTGACCACGACGTCACTGGTTGTCTGTTTTGTGCTAGGTTTAACAAGCGCACTATTAAACGTCAGTTTGATTTTGCCCGACATTATTTTGGTAGAAAATTCAATTACACCATGCCGTCGGAAATTCTGATGACCGCAATGTATAAAAAGCACAAGGACAAGGACAGGCATCCGAGGCCCAAAACGGACGGCGAAGCCTCTTCTAGGCCAGTCGCCGGTTCTCCGGTTTTCAGCGAGGTGCCTACACAACCCCTGACTACTGCTTCCACAGAACCACAGACCGCCTCCAACTCCCACGTGGAGCTGGCTGGGCCTTCGGACGCATTAGGCCTTCAGTTTACCGATCCTAAACCTACAGAGGAAACCGAAGTAGCTGAGCAATCCACAGCTACAGAGGGTGTTTTCAGACCTACACAGTTAACTATTAAACCCTCTGCTAAGCCTAAGCCCACCTTAAAGGCTAGGAAACAGATACAACTCTCTCCAGGACAGGCTTCCATGCCTAAGAAACAAATGTTAAAAATGGCCGAGGACCTAATCACCCTGATCAGGGGGTCCCATCCCCCTCTTGATAAAAGGCCCAGGCAGGATGCAGACTATGAAACTTCTGACCAGGTGTCCATTTCCTCTGACTCTTCCTCGGACCTAGGATAGTCTTTACCCCCTTATGAAGATTCTGATGCTGAAGAATCAATTCCATCAGCCTCTCTGCCTGAGGATTACTCCTTTGGGGAGACCTTACATACCATGAGAGAGCATTTCCATTGGGAAGGCCAGGATTACTCAGAATCCAAGAAAAGACTCAGAGACTTCCTTTTATTGCCCCAACACAGACCCCTTGATATCCCACCAGTTTTAGACATTGTGGATGATGTGTACACTGAATCCAGTTTGAACCCTGACTCCTTACCCCCAGCCCCAGTTAAACCTGATAGATATTACAGAGTCCCTGACTCTCACAAATTTCTGTACAAAAGCCCTGTTGCTGACCCTGAAACTATTTCTCAGGGACCCAAAGGGATTAAGGCCCCATCAGTAAAAAAACCAGTTCCCTCTGACAGAGATTCCAGAGCATTAGACAGATGGGAAAAGAAGGTATATACGTCTGCCACTTTAGCAATGAGAGCCTTGAATTGCCAGTTTCACATGCTAAAATATCAGCAATTTTTGATGTCTCATTTGAAACAAAAGATGCTTCCAGATACACGTCCTCCTAACGTAAAAGAAATGCAGGATTTATTGCATGCAGCTGAACAAGTAGGAAAACGTACTTTGCAATGTGGGTTTGATTCATTTAGAGGCCTCCTGTAGAGCAGCAGTTACAGGCTCTGTCATTAGAAGGCATGTTTGGTTAAAAGAACATACGTTACCAGATCATGTCATGGTCAAACTATTGGATGCACCTTTGCAGCGAGATGTGCTGTTTGCAGTTAAGGCAGAGGAGGTATTAAAGAAGATGGAGGATAAGGCAAAATCTATGCAAACGGTGAAAGATTTCTTACAGGTTCAGCCTCCTCATTTTAGCAGAAATTGGTCAACAAAGAATTGGTCCTTTACAGTCACAGATAGACCTCAAAGGGGCAGATACAGACGTCCAAGAGGTAGAAGTCAGACACAAGGTCCTTACAGGCCTTGACAATGGGGCACACCAGGCCAAAATGAAGGGGAAGACACGCCTCAACCTTACAAAAAACAGCAACAATGACTTTCCACTACAGCTGCCAAACAGTTCTCTCTTGACAGCCCCCTTAGGAGGAAAACTGGCACTTTTCTATCACAACTGGCATTGCATCACCAAAGACAAATGGGTTCTCAACATTGTATCTCAAGGTTACAGGTTCCATTTCCACACCTTTCCAAGGCTGAAAGGAATGCCAAACCTGCCACCAAATCAATGGGCAGAGGCTCAAAAACAAATTACAGCACTCATGGACATGAGAGCTATTCAAAAGGTACCACCACAGGAACAAGGACAAGGATTTTACTCAAGACTTTTTCTAGTTCCCAGAAAGGACAAAGCCTGGAGACCCATTCTGGACCTTTCTACATTAAACACTTACCTGGATGTTCTGAAATTCAAGATGTTGACACTACAGCAGCTTCTTCCCATGCTGGGCAAGAAAGCTTGGCTCGTGACTTTCGACCTCAGAGGCATACCTGCATGTCCCTATCAGACAAAACTGCAGAAGATACCTCAGATTTCTAGCTGGTTCAATGCACTATCAATTCTCTGCACTGCCCTTTGGCTTATCTATTGTGCCCAGGGTCTTCACAAAGTGCCTAGCACCAGTAATTGCATTTTGCAGGCAAAAAGGAATTCAAATTTATCCATACCTGGACAACTGCCTGATTCAAGCAGAGAGCAAGGACATTCTACTAAAGCATCTGGCGTACGTAAAAAAGTTAAGTTGCCTGGGGTACACAGTAAATGAAAAGAAATCAAAACTAGTGCCCTCACAACAGATTATATTCCTAGGTGCCAGCTTGAACACAACGGCCCAGATGGCTTATCTCACGCCTGACAAGCAAGTACAACTGACTCAATATTTTCAATTAATGGCAACAAAGACCCAACTCCCTGCAAGAAAAATTCTGCAGGCCTTGGGCTACATGGCATCTTGCATACTACTAATTCCATATGCCAGACTGCATATGAGGAAACTACAATGATACCTAAAGAGTGTATGGTCTCAACACTGTCAAAATTTGGAAACAGTTATACCACTAATTCCTTGCCTACAACAGGAGTTTCGATGGTGGGCACAAGCTTGTCGCCTCAACAAGGGACAGCCTTTCACTCAACCCACAGCCAGGCAAACACTGACAACAGATGCATCTGATTACGCCTGGGGAGCACACATGGCAGGAAAATGTATCCAGGACGAGTGGCCCACAGAGCAAAGACATCTCCACATCAATCAAAAAGAGATGCTAGCTGTACAAAATGCTATTATAGCTTTCAAGGACCTACTGCATCCAGGACAATTACTATTAAAGATAGACACCACAGTTATGTGGTACATAAACAAGCAAGGGGGCACACACTCCTTCCCCCTCTGCAGACAAGCCATGATCTTGTGGAACACAGCTCTAAACTACCAAGTTCATCTGCAAATACAATTCCTTCCAGGAGAGAAAAACACACTGGCAGACGACCTAAGCAGAAACATTATGGACCCACACAAATGGGAACTGAACCCACAAATATTCAGAATGATAACACAAAAATGGTGGAGTCCGGGCATAGATCTGTTTGCTACCCCAAAGAACTGCCAATTACAGGAATTCTGCACAAGGAGCTACCATCCACAAGCATGAAAAAGTGGATGCCCTCTCATTCAGCTGGAAAAAACTACAAGTATATGCTTTCCCCCCTTTACCTCTCCTTCCAAAGGTACTCATAAAAGCCAGACAGGAAGAGCCAAAAATGATATTGATTGCACCAGACTGGCCACGCCAGCACTGGTACCCAATCTTAAAGAACTTGACACAAGAACCACCCTGGATTTTACCACAAATTCCACAGTTTATGACTCAGCACAACAATCAGATACTTCACAGCCAGCTAAAGAACTTAAATCTAGCTGCATGGAAAATCCATAGGTTCATAGGTTCAGGTTAGCTTATCTGCCGAGGCATTTACAAGCCCTAGCCCATAGTTTTTACGCCAGACGCCACCCCTTTAGTATGGGGAACTATACCCATTATTTTGCTGTGCCTCTGTTGAGCAGTGACACTGAGGTAATCCCTGGGGTATATCTGCGATCTCCTTAGTCAAGCAAGCAATGCCTCTCTCCAAAGCTGTTATGGATGTCATTCTGGAGGCCAGAAGGCCTAGCACCAGGAAAGCATACTCGGACAAATGGAAGAGATTCTGAGCTTGGAACCAAGCTCACAGCCTTGACCCTCTAGTCCCAAACATTCCTCAGATTCTGCAATACTTAACTGAGATGCTGGACAAGGGCCTCTCTTTTTCATCCATCAAGATCCATGCCTCAGCTATCTCTGCTCATTACAGCATGGATCCACCAATTTTTTCTAATCCTTTACTCAAACTATACCTCAGAGGGGCTAAAAACATAAGACTGCCCCATAGAGCACCAACACCTACTTGGGACCTGAATTTTGTTTTGGAAAAATTAACTTTACCTCCTTTTGAGCCAGCTAACACAGCAGAATTAAAATACATCTCTTGGAAAACTGCTCTGCTACTGGCAATAACATAAGCACGAAGAGTTTCAGAATTACAGGCACTAATGGCAGTGGAACCTTTCCTCATCTTCCACCAGGACAGGGTGTCTAAGAACCAACCCTACGTTTATGCCAAAGGTGGTATCAAGTGTGGCTATAAACCAAACTATTCACTTGCCAACTTTTTATCCAAAACCGCAGAACAAAGGTGAGAGACTACTACATTCTTTGGACATTCACAGACAGTTACGCTTCTACTTGGACAAAACCAAAGCTTTCAGAAAATCTGAGCAATTATTGGTAGCATACACTGCAGGAGCACAGGGAAAAGCCATTTCAAAGCAGACTATTTCAAAATGGATAGGACATTGTATACGTTTCTGCTATACCCATCATGGGAAACCTGTACCTAGCAGCATTAGATCTCACTCCACCAGGGCAACAGCCACTTCTACTGCCTACCTCAGAGGAGTACCTACCAAGGATATTTTGGAAGCAGCAACATGGAGTTCTGTGCATACCTTCACCAAACATTACCATTTGCCTTTATACTCCATATCCAGAGCTGGCTTTGCCACTGCTGTACTGCAGGGCCTTATAGCCACCCCTAATGCCTTATAGATCCAGCCTCACTACCTCAGCTTTTGGGATTCCACCCAAGTGTAATGACTGCAGCAGTGTAACACGATAAACATAGTACAGTTTTGTACCTACCATAAATGTAGATGTTCGAGTGTAAACACTGCTGCAGTCCAGGTTACCCTCCGTCCTTCCCATCTTACTTTCTGGTATTTACCTAGGTCATATACCCTTTATTACCTATGGGGAGTATTTGCTGCTAATTAAAAATGGTTGTTTGCTTTTCTTTTGTATTGTTTACTAGCAATTTGTATTGCGTACCTATTTGGGGGCACCTGACATCTGGGGCAAGAAAAACTGAAGAAAATGGCGTCAGCTGCATCTTATATACCCCTGTTGCACTGACGTCAGGGAGGAGGCGACAGCAACCGATGCCGGACCAAGACTTTGGAACTCTGGCCAACTGCGGGTCCACCTGACGGCAGGATAACCCAAGTGTAATGACTGTAGCAGTGTTTACACTCTAACATCTACATTTATGGTAGGTACGAAACTGTACTTTTCTCATCCAGTTCAAGTTGCACTTGAATTGGGTTAGGGTGGAACTATGCTTCACATGGATGGGGGGAGCCTGTTCCAGAGATGGGGCAGTCTCTGGGATACATACCTGTCTCTCCAGCAGGTCCGATTTATATCACAGGCAAGGTTGCAGGTCCTATTTATATCACAGACAAGGTCGAAGTCTTTAGAATGGGTAATTCTGGTGCTGTTTGTTTTGTGGATCTGCAGGAGTTCCATCAGAGTGGGGTCTGACAGTGCCCTGTATGACAAACATAGATCTTCTGTCAAAAATCTGTAGGAGACAGAATACAGGGATAGGGCCTTGAGGCGGTCTGCATAGGACATTTTTTTAAGCCTTGTATTCTTTTAGTGAGGAACCTCTAAAGGCATTTCAATTGTTGGATATTTCTGGTTAGGTACATACCAAAGGGGGCATTGTACTCTATGATCGGTCTGATGAATGCCAAATGCAGTGGAACAATGACTTCCTTGGACTTAGATGCTATAACTTTGTTTATAAGTTGTGCAACATAGAATAATTTCCTTACTACTGCAGACATATGATGGTCAAAGGCTAGATTACTCCCTGTGTGTCACAAAGTCCCTGACTGCTGGGGCAACTCTAAGGTGTGTGTTGTCAGTACGATAGTTGCCAGGGGTGGATGACTTCCCAAAAAATACTATTATGCGTTCCTTGGCATTTAGTTTTAGTCCATGGCTGTGACACCAGTTGTTTGTCTGTGTCAGCCCCTCCTGGAGAACTTTTTTGTCAGTGTGGGATTCAATGACAGCTCCTAATTTGCAATCATCTGCAAATTTTGTTAGTCAGAGACCACTGACATTGGCCTTGACTTCAGAGATGTAAATTACAAAAAGGATCAGTCCACGTACTGATGCCTGAGGGACTCCGCTTGTGACTGAACTCTTTGTAGAGGTGGACTCCCTAGTTCTAACTTCCTGGGTCCTGTCTTTGAGCCATTTGGCTATCCACTTGGTGGCATACGAGTTTTTACCCAACTTCTTCAGTTTGTCAAGAATACCTGAGTGGGGTATTTTACCGAATGCCTTGGCCAGGTCAAGGAAGGCAGTGTGAACCATTTTGCCCTCATCCATTGCTTTGGTGACCTTCTCAAAGAAGTCCACCAGGTTAAGTAGGCATGATCTGCCCTTGATGAAACCAAACTGAGTTGGTCCAGTGTCTGAAGGCTTACTATGTCATTATTGATCATTTCCATAATAATTCTTTCCATGGCTTTACATAGAAGACTAATGAGGCTTGCAGGTCTGTAGTTTCCAGGGTCTATAGATGGCCCACATTTGTGCAGAGGGATGACTGCTGCTGTTCTCCATTCATGAGGCATGAACATGAGGCACAAAGCCTGTCTGGAGGCTATAGTTAAGTAGCAGTTCCAGAGGTCATGCTAGGTCGTGTTTCATGCTATTTAGAAGGCATCCTGGGATATTGTCTGGGCCCATTGATGCAGTGTTCTTGGCCTTGGAGAGAGCATTAAGGACCTGTTCTCTAGTGATAGCAGGGGAAGTTATATTTGATGGTATTTCCTGAGGGAAGGGTGAAGGGGAGAGAGGGATAAAGTTGGACCTGAATTTATCAGCCAGTAGGTTTGCTATATCTTCTGGCTCAGTATAGATGGCTGCATTTACAGTGAGCTCTGCACACAATTGTGTATTGCCTTTTAGGTTGCGGGCATAGCTTAAGAATGCTTTGTGGTTATTCTCAGCCTGGGAGGCCAAATGTACCTCAAATTTGGCTTTGGTAGACTTTTTGTCCTCTTAAGATGTTTGTTTAGTTGGATGACAGTGCTTTTATCCTGCTTGGGTGCTGCACCTCCTAATTTTCACTATGATTTTCTTCCTTCTGTTATACAGCCTATTGACTTTGTGATTCCACCAGGGTGGCTTGTTTTTTGAGTTAGTTCAGTGCTTCTTCCTGGTGGGTACAGCTGCCTGTTTGCAGCTATTAACATGCTTGTACAGGGTTTCTGTAAACAGTTCTGTATAGGCAGCAGTGTTCTCAGGGTTTATGGGGGCTTGACATTTTGCCAGGATATCACTTAATAGCAGAAGGTTAGCCTTCTAGTAGTTCTTGAATATTCCAGGTTTAGCTGGGGGCTCCAGGTTTTATTTTTCCTTCAAAGGAGACCATTTTGTGGTCTGACCTTAACAAGAATAACATTACAGTAGGGGGGTATGCAGCACTCTACCATGCTAGTGAGGACCAGATCCAATATGGTTGCACCCCTGGTTGATGTATTGACTATCTGGTTCAGGGAGTTTTACAAATTCCAGGAATCTCTGTGCCTGTACGTTTGGTATCTTATAGAATCCCAGTTAATAGTGGGGTAATTAGTCACCCATTAATATGGTATTGGGTTGGATGATGAGTTTCTAATAAGTTTAAATACATGATATGGGTTTCCTGGGTCATAAAGGGGGACCTATAGCTTGCAAGGAAATGGTATTGGATTTTGCCTATGGTGATTTGAACATGGAGCAGCTCAAGTGCATTGTCCTGTTTGACCAGCCTTGAGGTATATTTATTTTTGATGTAAATAGAGACACCTCCACCTTAAGTCCCCTGTCTGTGTAGTAGCTGGCTAAATGTGTGGAAGGCATTATGACTTGCAATGTTGGTGTGCTCTCCATGGCTTTAAACCATGTCTCAGTGACCGCACAGACATCAGTATTCTCTAGGTTGAAGAGAGCTTCTAAGGAGTGGAGTTTTTCGTTTAGACTCCTAGCATTGAGCAGTAATACCTTTAGATTTTCTTGATTTTGATTTGCTATGTCGGAAGTACTTTCAGTTTGGCATTGCTGAAAAAAGGCACTGTGGGAGAAGACAGTGTTTTAGCTAATATTCAAAAGCCTAGAGGGGAGAGGTGCAGACCATCCCTGTTAAAGCAGCGTGGTCTGTTCACCATCTCCTTCCAAGCTGACAAATATTGCACCCCCTTAGAATGACACACTTGTGGTCATGTTCTACCTGAAGAGGTTGTAGGAGATCAGGAAAATGGAGCATCATTTAGACTCCTTTATTATAGAGACAGAGTGGTTGTTAGCCAACTACCTATTGAGAAATGCTGCCTACAAAATCAGTCTGCCAGGATTTTTGCTTCAGAACAGTTTTCTCTGCAAAGTTTTGTCCGGTGGTCATTTGAACATCAGTTCATACCTTTATTAAGAATTGTTGCTTGTACACTGTTTCTAGAAATCAGGCCTCTGTTGGCACCACCATACTTCAGGACCTAGTCTTCTGAGCTTTTGTCTTTAGGCATTCCTTCAGCGTTGGTTTCCCAGAGTTTAACTTCATTGCTTGTTGTTCTTCCCAGCAGTTTCATACTGCAGAAGTCTTCCAGAATAAATAGGCATACATTGATTATGTTTTTGTATATTATATTCTCTAACTCCTGACTTGAAGGTTCTGCTGCCTTTATGAAAGAGTTTCAAGCTTCATAACAGTGAAACTAGTTGTACTTTCGTAGCCTGACAAATGATGTCTTCACCTGCACCAGCAGGAAGCGCATGAGGCCCAAGTGTAGGCATGACAAAAAATAATGATGATGCACTATGAAATCCCAATAACTATCCAGTGCAGAAGGCTTTTTCATATATTAACAAGTATGGTGAGTGCACATCTGTTTATTAAATATAGGCAAAAATGTGCTGGCTCTCTTTTATCATGCAATTTGTATTATATTATACTGGCAGTCCATAATGAATGGAATGTTGTAAACAGACAGTTTCAACATCCAGTCAATTATTAGGAAATGAAAATTGTGAACTGTGTGTTAATAGTTACAGGAGAACTTAACTAGTTACACTTAACTTTGTAGCAGATACACATAGCTTGTCTAGTCAACCCTTTTAAGTGCAGTTAAACTTCTAACCACCCTGTATCCCTCTTTCTTTTTATCATTTTTCCACCTATACTATTCCTTCCTGAATGTTTCTCTTGAGTCCCTTTCCACTGCTATTCCTTGTATTCCATTCCACATGTCCATAGCCATCTCCATGGAGAAGGAATTACTCAAAATCACCGGAAAATAGTTGGCTCATATAGTTTGTCTTTGTATGGCCCCATCCTCCACATCCCCTTCCCACTTGCTGTGATACTTCTACCTGTGCCTTTATATCATGTGCAGTCTGGTTAATTTGCTCTCTCGTAAGAAGACTGTTAGCTACACTATTCTTATTTCCCAGCCTTGCTTTCTGTAGACTCCTTCCTGCACCTTGATGTATCTGACTAGTTATGGTCTCCAGAACTGGGAACATTACGTAAGTTATAAACATTACATCTTTACTTCTTGAGTCTTTCTTTCTGAAGGTGCATCCCACCATTTTGTTTACTTTTGCCACTGACTTCTTATGCTGCTCCCAGAGGCCCAACCCAGATATGATCATCACCTGCAGAACCCTTTTCTGCACTTTGCCATCAGTCTCTCAGTTGATATTTCACACTTGGATTGTTATGATCCAAATGCATTATTTTGCATTTGTCCTTCAGCCCTACACCCCCACCTCCAATCCATCTTTTACTGCTGCTGCTCCTGCCGTAGTGTCTTCACTGAAAAAGATGATCTTGTGCTCTCCTTCCTCGGATAGGTATGAAACAAACACCCTCTACAGTACAGGACTCAAGACTCCAACCCCGAAGGTGCAGCTTTATTATTGCCATAATCCTTTTCAGCACAAAGATCTGTGTCCTGTCCTTCAGCTGTGTAGCACTCAGTTTCCTTGGACTTGATCTTACCTTCCCAACCCCTGCAGATTTCCTAGTAGCCATATAAGCGAGACCATGTTAGAGGCCTTGGGAAAGCCTACATAGATCCCGTTAGTAGTCCCCTGTCATATTCTCCTTTGACCAGTTCATAGAGCTGGAGCAGTTTTCACTGGCAGTTTCATGTGACCACAAACCCATCTGGGTTGACAGCAGATTGGTGTCCTCAAGGAAAGCATCCAGATTTTCTCTCTGAATTCTCAACAGAAATTTCCCTGTGACTGCTGTTAGATTAATAGTCTCATAGTTCTCTGGATTTTTCTTTCAATTCCCTCCATTTCCACATTGTACAAGGGTACCACTATTGCCATCTTCCTGACTTCAGTCAGCATCATGGAGTGTGACAACACATTGGGCAGAGGAGGACCATGGATGGTAATCCATTTGGTCTCTCTGCCTTACACTGTGTTACACAATTAGTTTCCTCACAACTTTCTCCACCTTAGTGTTTGTCCAGTGCTGTTCTCACTCTGTCCTTTCCTCGTAGCGTGACACTATGCTCCCTTTCCTTTCTTTGTGAAGACTGAAGTGAATTGTTCATTCACAACATATACTCTGTCTCATAGTCTTTGTCCCATCTTTGCTTAGCCTGTCTCCCTTGTTCCTTTATGATATATATCTAAAAAAAGTGTCTCTGCCCTTTTCCTGACCCTTTTGCTAGCTTGAGATTTGTTGACGCTCTATTTGCCTCCTCCATCTCATCATAACTCCAGTTTCACTTTTTGCATGTTGTGTATGTTATCCTAATAGATAGCCTTACATTCTTGTCTAGACATATTGACTTGACTGTTCTGCTATTTAACTCTTCCACAAACCCTTGCCGTAGTTTTTAGTACTCAATTCATGACCCATTCCAGTAGCTTTTTAGATTTTTTGCTATTTTAATTTCTCTTCGGGACCTAGCTCATGTTTGGACCCTCAACTTCCAGCTCAACATAATTATCTTTCATAAGATCCCATGCCATTGTATTTGTTTTTGGATTGTTGTCCTTTCACAGCATCTCAAAACCAAACAGTACTGTTATCACTGTTTGCTAATCAGGCTTTCACCTAGGTAACTATAACCCTTTTTAACTCTGTTAAGATGACATTTAAAATTCTGTCCTTTCTGCTATACCTTCAGACCATGTGACTGAACCCCTCCCATTTCAAAACCTCATTCACATCTTTCTCTCCTTCATAGAGCATGGAATATCGTGGTCTGCTTCTGACAGAATCAAATAGTTTGTGAGTATAACCGTTTTCCTGCTGCCCCACTCTTTCTATTCCGTTTGTCTCACTCAGGCTCCCCCTTTATGCAAATTTACTACATCAATCTACCAGGACTCCCTCTTCTCTTTCCCTCAACCAACGGGCATTGATTTAACCTAGATTCAGATTTTACTGGTTTCTTTGCCTCGTTCCTGCGGTGAAAGTCCTCTTTCTGTCTGACCCTCACATGTGATGCCTTTCTTTATGTAGTTCAGTGTTTCACCTCTGTCATTTGTTTGTTTCTGGTCCTGCTTTTATAATGTCATTAATGTCTCCCTTTCCTGCATCACTGCTTGCAGCTTCTGTATCTTCTTGTCATACTCCTTGTTTTGTCTGGTTATGCTTTTCAGACATATTCTCAGTCAACCTTGTCTGCTCTTCAGCTGTGCTTTAAACCCATTTCTGTTCTTACTGTGGCCTGAGTGCTTACCCCTCACATGTTCCTCCCTTTGATATTAAAGGTATAATAGGTGAGGTATAAATTTCCAAACAATTTGCAAACAAGCTTTTGAACACTGCTTTGCCTTTTGAGCTGAAATGGAGCTTTCCTTAGGTAAGAGTTGGTCCATTGTCATAGGTCTGGGACAACAAGAATTCAGCCATTTCTCCTTTGTCTGCTACTACAGTCCATCATACTGTCTAATCCCCTTAAGTTCTTTGGTGTATTGACTTCCAATAAAGTTAACACTTTAATTTTTAAAGCAGGAACGTCAACTTGACATAGGACCCCATTCAGCAATGACTCTGGCAGTGCAGAAAACCAGTAATAGGAAGAAGCTGTACAGAGGTAGCAGTAGTAGTAGTAGCTGGGAGAAGGACATTAGTTGGTCTGTGGAGCTGCTCATTGTTGTTGCAAAGTCATCCTGATCAAGTTAACCTGTCTACATTGCTACTGCATTGACCAGCCTGCAGGTCATGGCAGCAACACTTCAGCTTGTGCATAGACTCCTCAAAAATGAGAATAATTAGTAGAGGCAAGCCCTCTCCACACCATGGGTGTGGAATTGTGCCACCCCAAATTCCATGTAAAGTATGTATACCAATGCTGACACCATACTATCACGAATAAAGAATTATGTAGACTTAACAAGCCACCTGAAGCAACTTAAAAAAAACGCCACCTGAAGCAACTTACAGAGAAAAAAAAACTCAGCTGAAAAAAGGAACAGTTCTAAAAGGCTTCAGGACCTGCCATTTGTATTCAGTGATTTTTCAGAGTTGGAGTGGTAAGCATTCGATGCTTGACTTTGATATCAATGTCATTGCTATGCAGATCATCAGTACCTCTGTCTTCAGTGCTGTTGATATCCAGCTCAGTTGGGTCAGATGTGACATTGACATTCAATTTTATGGAGATGCTATAACAACTAGGTCTCCACGTTTGAGCACACTTCAATGTGCAGTCTTTCCCCCTCATCATCCTTATTCAGGACAGTGTATATTGGAAGGTCTCGAGCAATCTCTTCATGAGAAACCTTTAGAGATTTTGGGTGATTCAGTTTCACTCCAGATCCATCATGAAAGTGAACATGCAAGAGGAGGCATATTGACTCCACAGTTGAGTTCCTCACCTCTGATACTTGCTTCATTGAAGAAAGGTAACGGCAGTCGCATCCTGAAGGCAGCAAGTTAGCAAAATATTGGAATTGATGTGGCATTGGGATTTCTAGCCCACTGATCCCCTTTTCCCGGGTGCTATTCAAGGCCTTCTAGTCTGCTACCTCTTCCATCTGAACAGTCCCTCCCACCAAGCACATGATGGATCTAGTGACAGAGGTAACATTGTAGTAGCTTGATGTAACCGATTCCATCCTCTTGATAACTTGATAAGATTCTTTGCCCACAGAAGTGTAGACAGCACTGGAATAAGGACCTCGTTGTGGATTCCACTATTGTAGCAGCTGCTACCAAAAAGAACTGTCAGATGACAACCCTGCAGTGTCCATCCTCCCAACAAGGAGTCTTGGATAATGGACCCTATGGGGAAGCGGGCATATTCGTCTGACATGTTTGCCTTGGAAATGTCAAATTACCTAACACATGGCATGTTTCCAAAGAGACATTATGGAAAAATCCTTGGACTCCTTCAGAAAGTTTTCTATAGCTGAAGCTCATCAACAACTTGAATTTGAGTTGACCATATTCATCTTCTCCACGAGACTGGTCAGAGTGGAAGGAGCAGGCATTGCTATGAGACACCATGTCTCTATCTGATTTTGCAGACAACTTCAATGTGTTTGTCAGTGCTTCTTCTAATGGGTCTGCCTTTCTAATGGGTCTGCCTTATTCAGTCTCAAGGTTAAGAACAGTTTTATTAGTGAGCATAACATCTGCCAAATGGGTTTCTGAGTTACAGGCTCTCAAACTAACCCTTCCTTCATGACAAAAATAGTAACTGTGCTGTCTCTGAATTAAACCATCCATCTTCCTACCTTCTTTCCCAATCCACAAAATAAAGAAGAAAGAATTCTTCATTCATTAGATGTCCACAGACAGCTGAGATTCTATCCAGAAAACACAAAAAACTATAGAAATATCTGACCAACTCTTTATTTTTTATGGAGGAAAAACGTTAGGCCTTCCAGTCTCAAAATGGATATTTCTAGGTGTCTTATCCTTTTTATCTCTTTCTGTTACTCTTTCCATGGTAAGCCTCTTTAGGAACAAGACCATTCTCTCAGAACTATGGCTTCTTCTGGAGCTTTTTTCAAGATCCTTACTTCTAAATCCATTCTTGAGGCAGCCACATCGTCTTCCGTTCAGACTTTCTCAAAACATTAGAAAATGCGTGTTTTTTCCAGAGCCAGAGCAGGTGTTGCCAGAACTATTCTTCCATGTTTTTTTTTTGGATTCTGTCTGTGTTCCTTTAACCTCCAACCTTTTCTCCTAAAGCCTTGAAATTGTCAGTGAGTCAGTAATACTGCAGCAGTGATCTAATGAACAACACAGTACAGTTGTGTGAAATCTTGCCTTAACAGTAGATGTTCAAATAGATCAGTGCAGTATATGCACCTACCCTCATTCCCCCTGTTTTCTCCTTTATTCTTTGCCAAAGTACAGTTTTCCACCCTCGCGCTCTCTCTCTCTCTTCTAGTTCATAACTGTGTCTGTCCATGGGT
The DNA here is from genome assembly GCF_019279795.1 of Protopterus annectens. Lineage (NCBI taxonomy): Eukaryota > Metazoa > Chordata > Ceratodontiformes > Protopteridae > Protopterus > Protopterus annectens. The sequence continues at coordinate 695,588,527 of NC_056730.1, read as the reverse complement.
CCTCTTCCCTGGGGCAAAAAAGCTCAGATTATTTTCATACCAATATATCCCATAAGTACCAGTATGTAGTCTCATACATAGATCATAGGTCAGATCTACTTTGCATCCTCAAAAGCCCAAATACTTTAACAGTGTTTTCGTGAGACGAAAATAACGAAAATTAAAATCCTGAACTGCGCATTTTTCACAGGGTAAGTAAACACTTGCCCATAATTTCACAAAAACCCACCGTGGTATCTAAAACCCACGTAAGTGGCAGGCTATGCCCTCCCCCAAACTATATAGACCAACTCCGGGCTCGCACTACAGTGGGGGAAAAGGGCATATTTCCCCACACAGGGCAAGTGTTTACTTGCCCTAGGAAAAACTGTGCAGTTAGGGATTTCGGTTTTCATTATTTTCGTCTCGCAAAAATAACGTTCGAGTATATGGGCTTTCGACCAAGCAAAGTAGACCCCATATGTCAGATTAACTTCACAAAAGGAAGGTGCGTAAGCTTTTGTAGACTGGCCAAACATATGGTACCCTTGTCAGGATATGGCCCTTGTGATAATATTGCAAGAGTGATCTCTTCAGGCATTTGCTGTTGTGGTAAGGTTTTACACAACTGTACTTTCAGTAAGTCACAGTATTCCCCCTTTGATTACTCTTCAGATAGGGGCAAGAGAGAGGAAATCCCTTTAATGGAGGCCACCCAAGGTTTAGAGGGGAGTCCACAGAACCCAGCAGTTCAGGAGGTCCTTTCTCCAGGAAGCAAACCAGTGTCCCTAAAGGCAATTTGTCCCATTAGTCAAAGTTAATGGACAAGGGATAACAAAGATCAGTTGTTACAATAAATAGAGATCCATTATTACAATAAGTACTTCTATTTCCTTCTGGTTTATGGGAAGTTATGCCCTCCATCTCACGGGTCTATATTATATAGTCAAAGTTTCAAAACTTCGAACCTCACATGAGCGAAGTTCGAAACATCGACTATATAATAATAAAAAATAAATTACCTTACTGCTCTGAGCAGGTGGGGCAAGCCCTCCTGCACCCCCCACACCTCCCCTACTTAAATATACCAACTCTGAGAATGCACTTCAGTGCAGAAAGGGAAAATTTTCCATTCTGTGGGTGAAAAGCCGTTGACTTTCACCTTCGACCTTTCCGACGTTCAGTCATATAATGTCGACCATCTATGATTCAAACATCGGAACGGTCGCTCATCTAACATAGACCCCATGTCACCAAGCTGTTACCTTGGGTCTTTCTTGTTAGAATTTGTGGTCTGGCTGCCAGTACTATGCTAGGAGCCACAGAATCTCTACTTTTTGCTTGAAGGAAGTGGGTGGTTATTGAGCTTGGTGGTTTGTGGAGTAGTTGTATGCTATAGGCTTGCTGTGGACTGCATATTTCTGTTTTTCTTAGGGAATGCGATTAGCTGCTCCCTCCTGTTCCTTTACCTGGTTAGGGAAGATGGGTGGCTAACTCTACCTTGGTTGGGCTTGAGTCTACCAAACTTTTGTGTCCAAGTGATATTGGTTCATGTTCTGTTTCACCTTGGGCTAAGAAGATTCCACAACTCTGTCATAGTTCTTCAGGCCTTGATACTTCTCTCTTCCTGTGTATGGATCAGTAGCATTTGCATCTTCCAGCTGGTTCTTCCAGCTCCAGGCCAATGTTCTGACCCACAAGACCTGACTGAGTTTAGTGAGTTCTAAGGAGGAAGGGTGCGACTTCACCAAATGACTCTAGTGGGTTGAGCTCTTCAGGTTCACGGTGAGGTATAATGGTATCCATTATTGTTCCTGGTCTCCAGCATGGCTGGTGGCTCTTGTTGGGTTTTGATCTCTTATGGATCCTCAAGCAGTTCCATCCTTGGCTACTGGAAGCAATGTATGGATTGTAGCTCAGTTCTGACCAGTCCTAATGACCCCTCTCCAGTTTGACTTGTCTTCCACTCCCCCAAGAGATATTCCATTCCCCACTGTGTCCTTGTATAGGGAGATGAGTCCTGACTTACAGGAGAGAATTTGCTTCCTTGTCTCCTGTTGGGCCCATGAAACATTTTAGATGGGCTGTCCTTTTTCACAGGATGATTTGGCCACTTGCATGCTGGCTTGGTTCTCTGGGCTTGCTGCTTAGTACCCTCTCTAGACACCTACTCTTGTTTTTGGATGTTCCAGCAGAGTTATCATCTTATGTGACCCTTCCCCTGGGATCTTGAGTGAGATGTAGATCTTTGCTGTTCCCCAGGATACCGAGTTTCATTTGCAAGGGTGGTTAGTAAGTCTTTTGCATTCTGCTTTTCATGTTGCTGTCTCTTGCTGTTTCAAGGTTGGTTGGTTACCTTTTCCCACTGGGTACATTTACCCATGGGGTAAGCCCTTTCTTTTCTTATTAGGTCAATAGTTATTCTAGCTTTGCTGGGTCTTGAAGCAGAGAAAGCATTCAATAAAGTTAGCTGGGATTTTTATAAGTAGGTTTAATTAATGCTTTTGCGTTCCCTGACAGAATATTAGTATTAATTAGAAGTGTGTGTGTGTGTGTGTGTGTGTGTGTGTGTGTGTGTGTGTGTGTGTGTGTGTGTGTGTGTGTGTGTGTGTGTGTGTGTGTGTCTGGGTATTACTGGGTCACCTCAGTAATACAGATTGAGGCCACCTTGTAGGCATTGTGAAGGCTGCTTTGGAACAAACATCATGGCAGTGACACTGCACAGCGTGTTTACACAGAAATTAGTGTTTCTGCATTACAGCTTCAACATCCAGAGTTCAGTTGTGGTCTTGCTTTTCATGAATTTTGTTCTCATCATGAGTGTGATTTCCTCCCACTTGTAAAGATGTGTTGCTTCAGTTGATTGGTTGCTCTTGAATTGTCCCTAGTCTAGTATGCATATGGATGGGTGAAGGTTAACCTTTTTGGTGAAGTGGAGGCCTTCCCATATGCCCATTGTTTCGAAGGCAGGCTGTGCATATCATTGTAACTCTGACTTAGATTAAGTAGTGTGTGTTTTTCACTGGGTAAGAAAAAAAATTGTTGACTGCATCATCTTGATTTAGTATTCTAATTAATATATTTTTTTTAACAGGATGCTATTAGCAGGGTTCAGGACCTAATTACTGAGGGGACTTTGACAGGTAGGCAACATCAGTTTTTTTATGTTTTAAAATTGTCTGACAAATCCTTCTTTTAGTTTGGTTGTAGGGAAGCATATGCTGTCATCAAATATGAATTTTGTAAGTAAGGCAGCAGCATTGTTTGAGCACGTGTTTTACCCTGTTTACTACCTTTTTTTTTCTACCAAAGATATTTTCTCTTCTTATAGTAAAAGGAATAATGATTTAAGACATTCATGCCACATTTCCTATTCTGTCGTAACAAAAAAAGTATGTGCGACTTTGTCAGCATTTGTATTTTTAAACGAGTCTTAAGAATTTTAGTAATGTGGTTGACATAACATTTGGAAATGTAGTTTTGTGACATTACTAGTATCATATACTTAAAACTTTATGGGAGAGCTTAAGTATTGTAAAATCAAAGTTTTGGGCAGAGTTGTACCTTGAACATGCATTTCATCTTGATAACTGGAGCCCAGTATATTTCCATACTTACCAAATTAAGCCTTATCTGTTTTTACCACCATTTCAGTTTCAGCATGCCCTGACTGAAATCACTGTTGCAGTATTCCAAACAGATAGATAGGTCATCTCCACTGATGTCTGGCTGGAGTACCAAAGCTTAACCCTTCTCTGGATCGTACGCCTGATGTATGACCTCAGCTAGTAAGGTATGTAGGCAAACGTATGAACATAGATTCTCAGACTGTTTCACCACCAGCTCTAATGCAGGTCATGCATTCCTGTCAGACTGATCGTTGCTTGGTCATTGGTACCATTGCTTCCTAAAAAGAAATTGATAAGTATCCCATTGGGGAACCTTCCTTTACTTGCGAAAATTGTTTTGCAATGTCTGCTTTAGATGCCCTCTCTAGGAGGGTTAAGTGCGAGTATGGTAGGCAAAATCCCTACAAAGCCTTCCATACCCAGTGTATCTTCTGCCATGGTGCAGAGCACTACTACAAGGCCTGCTTCATTTAGCCACTCCTTTGTGCCCAAGACTTTGCGATCCTGTTTACCTTCACTTAACAGTTTCATAGAGACCCCATGTGCGAAGTGTTTGGCCCACTCCAAGATGGCAGATTTCCACTTCTCCTGATGTACCTCTGTTGCACAAGAATAGAGGCCTAGGTGTGACACTCAGTCTATACACCCAGATTCTGATGCACACGCTCTGAGGTTACAGAACCCATGGTACATCTGACTCCACCTCTGATGCTGTCTACTGTGACCCCAGCGGAGAACTGTATGACGTTAGACGGTCGTACAACTGAGGAAACTGCTTCTAAGGAAGCACTGTAAGTCATCCTTTCAGAGAGACCAGAAGACATCTTGCAAATTTTAGTCAGGGAAGAGATTCACGAAAAGTTAATTCCGGTATGTCAGAACTCTGAACTGCCCTGCTTGGTACAAATAGATGTCACTGCAAAGAAAAAGCATCAGAAGTTAAAGCATGTCTCTTCACCTCCTCCTCCTGAATGAATGGATTTCTCTCAAGGCTACTATGGCCTTGAAACCTCTTCCTGTTTCTGCTCCCCTTCCTGCCCGTAGCTCTCAGAAAATAGCTGATTCATCTTCCTTTGAAGATGAACATGCCTCTGACTGCACATTGACAGCTTTTTTCTCTTTGAAAGATTATGGAACAGTGGGGTGTGGATGGTTTGCCATGTTTCCCCTGTAGTGTGAGTTCAGAGATGATGTGCATAATTTTCAGGGGGTGTGGGGGCACAGTGGGGCTTTCCCCTTGGAAAAAAATAACGTTTAAGGTGTTGTTTTTTTTTCGATTACTTGAGTTTTGAGCACTTTTTCTCAATATTTTTAGGTCCAATGTAGTGAGTATACTGGACCGTATGTCATATTCTTACACACACGTATGCTCACACACAAATTAAATTAACTGCGAGAGTGGACTCATCTGCAGGCTTTTTTCAGTCACATCTTAGGCCTACAAGTCACTTACAAATATAAGAAGAAGCTGTAACAAAAATACAAACATAATTAAAGCTGTTACAAAGTAAAATATTTGCATAGTCTTGTTTTGTACAAATTCTGACCAAGTGTAAGATACACAAGGTGAAACTGAAAGCTGTACGTTATATAGAAGCAAACAGATGAAGATACTAAATGCTTAGGTAGAATTGCATGGTGAAGAATGTACATCAGTTAACCGTCATCAGTAAAGCAAATACATTTGGATGGCTCAAGGGGTTAGTTGTTTATAGAGGGGTGGCAGATTATCAATTATTGGAAGGGTATTCTGAATGGAGGGAGCAAGTTTTGTAAATGAGTTTTCACCCAAGGTCAGCTGATGTGGAGGTCTATGACTACATTTTGGCACCTAAGGGGATATTCATTGAAGTGGAATTGTAGTTTCTTATTGAGTGGGGGACAGTAGGTGATACAAAGGAGTTTACAGGTTAAAGTGTTAAGGAGGAAAGAGGCTTTCGGTTTCATGTGGAACCAGTTTGATTTGTGTAGAGCAATGCAATGATGTTATCTCAGTTGTGAGACATGGATGAACCTGAGAATTCTGGTTTCTGTCTTTTGGAGTAATGAGGAATTTTAAGTTGTGCTGCGGACAAAGATGGGGTGTCCATATTCTAATCTGGAAATGAGTATGTTGAGGGTAATCATTTTTGTTGTATCTGGGATGAGTAGGTTGGAAAATTGATTTTTAAGGTGCAGAAGGGTCTTCTGGCATTGTAGCCCAAAATGAGGTTTGAAGGAGAGAGTCTGTTCAACAAATATACCTTGGTAGCATATTTTTCAACCTCTTAACTCAGGAATTCAGGATAAAGCCAAATGTAACGGCTGGACTGAGATCCAAGATCAGGGACAGATTTTAAATATTGCTCTTATAAACTTGAAAAGGTTGCTGGAATTACAGGTCTTGCATTAGCTTGCATTTTTTGAAGAATATGAAGTCTGAAAATCAAATGCCTGTGATTAATGATCTGACCCAGTCCCACATCCAAGTGACCAAAAATCTGAGGCTAAAGTCTGGTCATTTTGCAATATTCTGGACAGTTGAGAGATATGCTAGATAGCATTGCTGTGTGACTGGAAAATGTAATGGCCTGATGATCTTGGATGTTTAATGTCTTTAGCAGTGCGTTTAAGAGTTTTGTGGTTTCAAGCAGCATAGTATTAGATTTTGTGACATTGATATGTAATTTATTAAATGATAGCCAGTTGCAAAAGCTTGTAAAGTCAGACTAGAGAGAGGATTGGAGATATGGGAGTTTGTAGGAGCTGACTAAGAATATATTATCTGCATAAAGCTGGAGATTAATTTATGGAAGGTCTTGTCGGTGGGTCATTAATGTAGAGGGGAAAGAGGAGGGTAAAAAAACTGAACCTTGAAGTACACCTTTTAAGAGAGTACTTGTTGATGGGCATGTTTGAGCCTGAGGTGACAGTAAAAGTAATGTTATACACGTAGCATTTGAACCATGTGCAGACTTCTTTGAAGCTGCAGTGTTTGTAAGGGAAGATCATGACTGACATTGTCAAAAACATTAGGAAGATCAAGAAAAATAGCCCCAATATATATGCCTTGTTCCATATTTGCCCAGATGTTGTCTGCCAGTTAGAAGATGGAAATGATGGTGCTCTAATTATTTCTGAAATCATGCGGTTTTTTTTTTTTTTTATCAAGAATGTCATATTTCTGAATATCCAAGTATTTGTTGATGCAATGTTTTTTTTTTTTTTTAAGTATCTCTCTCTCTCTCACTGTGTACTCTTACATTGTGTTAGTTATATTTGTTTTAGGTAACCAGGTATGTGAATGACCTGAGGACCCTTTTCAACCCTGACCCAGATACTGAACTCAGTACTTCAGGCATTGTAGATCCATACAATGAATACAGCTGCACATCAGTACAGTTCCCCCAAGATGCACTGAACTTGCCATTAGTATATACAAGCCGAAAAAGCACTATAGGCAATGTTACAGCAGTTTTCAGTATTTGCTTTAAAAATATGAGTGGAACTTCATTGTTTGCAATTCTAAGACTCAAAGCTACTATTTTTTTTTCATATGCAGAAATCTGTATTGGAACGGACCATGTTGGCATCCCTTGCATTAAACATGCATATGTTACTTGATGCATGGCGGCATCTGCCTTCAGAATGTGTGATAGTGTACCCCTATGCAACATGGCTTGACATTCACCCAAGACTTTCATGGTCTGCCACAAACTGCCCTCCTGCCATTTCCAACACCCCATGCATCAGGTGAATGCATGTCATCCACTGGTTGAGTTGAAGATAGGGGAGATGTTCATCATTTGATCATTGCTGCAGTAGCCTTAGCTGCAGCAGTGATCCTGTGAACATTTACTGTTATAGTATAACGTTTACTTACACAATTGCACTTTCTCCTTCTTCCTTAGTCTGTCCTTGGGGATTCCAAAGATATTGAGCCCTTTGCTTCTGATGCTAAAAGATAATGAGACCTTCTCTTCCTTCTATAACTGCACTCTAGGTGACCTTTCCTTTTGGGATGCATATGGACATGTAACATCTCTGCCTGCTCACCAAAAAAAATAAAATTAACCTTTTTGGAGACAGAAGGGTGCTTCTAAGAAGGAAGATGGCCACTGCAATCCGTGGAAGAGTGCCATAACATTCTAACAGAGCATCTCAGGTTAGTGTCTTATGTGACCTCTTCAATCGTTATTAGGTCCCAGGGGCCACAACACCTTTCTATTTTACCATGAGATAAACCAGATGAAGAGTAAACATTTTTTGACAGGTTGGGCAGGGGGATTTTAATCTGTGTAACCTTTGGTCTTGTATACAGTAAGTTTGTATTACTCCTATCTTGTCGTCCAGGTTCTGGGAAAGTCTGCAGAGCATTCTTATTTTGGGAACAAGCTGAGATCTCACTTAGCCACTGTAACTTTAACTTTGCTGATACTGTGGTTAGGATTGCAGGCTTAGGATTATGTCTGCACTAGGCGTCATACCTCAACATGTACTCTTTTAAGGAAGAACTGCACCAGGATATTCTGGATGTCCACCTTATGGGATAGAGGGTTATCTTTGAGCAGACTCTCCAGCATCTAGATGCAGGTAATCAAAAGACCATTTTTCCATCCTCCTCCTAAACTGAGCTGTGTCGGGGTGAGTCTCCACTGATTTCAGTTCCTACCACAGCTTGCATCTCCATTCTACAGACATGTCCATTACCATCTTGGGACATACTCTGATGCTTTCCCTTACCAGGCAAAAGTACTTTTTCAGCTTACAGAGGCTGCTCATGCCCCATTATCTAGAAGTGGAGCAGCTGTGGAAGATCATTATATTGTGTCCACCTCTGCAGCTGGGAAGTGTGTGCAAGAGGAGATCCTACCACCTTCTGATGTACCAGCTTCCTGTAATCCACTGCACGTTGCTGAGCATGGACTTGAAGCAACATTACCACCCTCCCAAGACAGCAGTGCCTTCTAAAACATGCCCACATGCCTAGCATAGTTTTTTATTCCCCTAATCTTCTGGTCTCCAACAGACAAGAGATTATGGCTTCCATTCCTAGCAGATCACCTCACACGTTCCCCTGGCGTGACGTGAGAAGGCATAATTATTCCTCATCATCTTTCCAGTTACTGCCAATGCTCAAGGTGCTAATCAATCTTTGAATGCCTGGGTTGCAGTTATGACTTTATCCCTCTGTAGCATTGGAATTGTCTGTTGAATACCATCAAAAATGGAAACCCTTATTGACTATTTTGTCTTTGATAGTTAGCTTCCTCCTATTCTAGGGCAACGCAGTTCTCTTTCCTTGGATTCTTCCATTGTAGCAGGCCCTGGTGGTCTTCATAAAATGAGAGAAATCCTTTTCCACTGTAGAAGATTTTCTCCACTAAGGTGGAGGTGGGTACCCTTCAATATCAGCTGCTAGCAGAAAGTACTCTGTAAGTTACAGCATTGGCAAGGCTTCGTAGTGAAATTCCTGTTTTGTGATAAACTCATAAAACAAAGATCCTAAAACACATTTGAAACCAGAAAATTGGACAAAAAAAGCTTTTATTTTCAGAGGGCTGCACTGCCCCCCCCCCCAACACACACACACACACACACACACACACACACACACACACACACACACACACGCACACACACACACACACACTATATGAGCTGTGGACCAAAAAGTAAGAAATACGTAAAAATATGGTTAAGCGCTTTTGTCTTTGTTCAAGTGTTAAAACATCATCAGAACCATATCATTATTTATTTATTTATTTATTTATTTTTTATTTTACATTTGTTGACCGGGCTAGTCTGGCTGGATACATGTCCATTTTCAGCAGAGGCCTGAGGAGAAAAGCTCCACTATATACTAGTGACTTACAATAAACAAAAATATACAAACATATAAGCAAATAAAGAAATATTCTCATGTAGTATAGTAACAATGCAGAAGCACTTTAACAAGAACTAAACAATAGCGAGGAATCATTATCCCATAATATTTGCAAGAGTAGGACTGCTAAAAAATGAAGAGAGAAAATAGTAACACGTAAAGAGTCTATAAATATTTACACTATTAACAAATTAGGATAAATATTTTGTGCCGGGGCACTAGTTTTAAGATAGAGATTTGCACAGTAGGGATCAGCATCTAGGTTCAATAAAAGGAGAGATGACAGGTTGCAGTAATATATCAAGTGTAAGGAGAAAAGATAGTATAGGAAAATTAATAAGCAGGTGGGACGCTAGGTGCACTACACTGGAGGGATAGAATTAGTGATAGAGGCAAGTAGAAGTGAATGGAGAGGACTGTAGAGAGGGATTGTTTGCTGAGCTCAGTCAGGATTAGAGCAGGGGCATCGCCAATGGGATTTAAAATAGTTTCTTAGTTGTTTTTTGAAAAGGTGAGATGAGCCTAAAGTGGTCAGTTCTATGGGAAGGTTATTTCAGTATGAGCCAACAGCATTAGTAAATAAGGAGTCACCTGCTTTATTATGAGATTTGAGAGTGGCTACTAGAAGTTTGCTGGCTGAACGAAGGGAAGTAAGATTCTTGTATGGGGCAATGAGGTTATTAAGTATGGGTGTATTAGAGGGGTAATGGAGAATTTTATATATGATGACTAATTGATGTAGGAGAATTAGATTTTGAAGTTCAAGCCATTTAAGGTTTTTGAGATTAAGACAATGGTGAGTACGAAATGGGGAACCTGTGGCAAACCTGGCAATACTATGGTAGGCTGTAGCAAGTTTCTGAATGTTAGCTTTTGAAATGTTGATAAAAGATGGAGAGGCATACAATAGTGTAGAGATGAGATGAGTTTGGGCAAGAGACACTCTGGTGGTTGCAGTAAGAAAGGGCTTAAGTCTATAGAGGGCACCTATCTTTTTATTAACAGCCTTGATGGTTAGATCAATGTGGCAGTCAAAGTTTAGTTGATTGTCTATTGTAACGCCTAGTAGTTTAGTGGAACAATCAGGTTTAATGATAGTGCCATTGTCAGACACAATGGAAAAGGAGATAGGAGCAGATTTACGGGTTGGGGTGAAAAGTAGTAATTTGTTTTTTTTGGGATTAAGGAGGAGACAGATATGTTGGAACCATTTTTCTGCTGCCGTAAAGACTTTTTGGGTGGAAGAGTGAAGTTCTTCTGGAGATAAAGCAGAACAGATGAGAGTTGAATCATCAGCATACTGAATACAAGTGGATGTCAGCAGTGAAGTAGACAGGTTATTAATAAATATGGAGAAGAGAAGGGGACCTAAGATGGATCCTTGAGGGACACCGATAGTGGCTGGGAGCTGAGAGGATATATGGCTGTCCCAGAGGACTGCTTGTTTTCTATCTTTCAAATAAGAGTCAAACCAGTGTAATGCCAAAGAGTCAAGTGAGAGAGATTTCAGAGTGTCTAGGAGAAGTTGATGGTTGACCATATCAAAGACATTTGAGAGATCCAGGAATAAAGCAGAGGAGAAAAGGTTGTTATTGCGATTTTTGTTAATGATGTCTGTGAAGGAGAGAAGGGCAGTGGAAGTGCTATGGTAGGGCCTAAAACCATGTTGGGAGTCTACAAGTAGGCTATTTTGCAAAAGATGATGTAAGAGTTGATGGTGTATACAACGTTCCATAATTTTAGATAGTGGAGATAGTAGGGCTATAGGCCGGAAATTAGAAAGTTCATTAGTGTTACCTCCTTTATGCAGAGGAATGATATGGGAGACTTTCCAGCAGGATGGAATAGTAGATTCGGTTATTGTTCTGTTAATTAAGATGGAGACTGGGTAAGCTAGTTCTGCTGCTGCTGGTTGTAGATATTCAGCTGGTAGTTTGTCGGCTGAAGGGGTGCATGGTTTAAGTTTAGAGAGTAACTTACGTATGTGGGTTGTGGAGACTGTACTAAATTTTAGAGTGGGGGTGTTATTTTGAGGAGAGGTCTTTTGAAGGGAAGGGAGGGGAGTCATGGTGTTTGCTAGAGAGGTGACTGTTTCAGAGAAGAAGTTGTTGAATGTATTGGCTATTATATTGGGTGGGGTCTGAGCTAAGATAGCTGGTGTAGGTGTTTTGGTATTCCCTGGATGGAGCAGTTTATTGATTCCTGACCAGAATTTTTTGGGGTTGTGATTTTGGTTTTGTTGATATTGAAGGTAATAATTTTTTTTATCAAGATAGGTGAGTTTTTTTGTAGCATTTCTAAGGTGTTTGAAGTTTTGATGGCCAGTTGGGTTTTTAGTGGTTCTCCATTTTGTCCATAGTTTATTCCTTAACAGCATTGTATGTTTGGTTTTTTTGGACAGCCAAGGGGCAGCTTTGGATCCTATTCTAATTAAGCGAGAGGGGGCATGACGCCCGAGAATTTGTAGGAAAGTGTTGTTGAAATGGGTAACTGCTTCATCAAGTGGGAGGTGTTTTAGAGCTGACCAGTTACATTCTTTGAGTTCATTAAGGAAAGTAGTCAGGTTAAAGTTTTTTTTGTTACATACAGTACGATAACTAGCCTGTTTGAGATTGTTATTTTTTTGTTTAGTGATGTAGGTGAGGAGATGGTCGCTGATATTGTCTGGGAGTATTCCAGTTTTATATGAGAGGGGATTATTGTTGATCAATATCCAGTCCAGGATGGCTTGTTTATTGGTTGATTTGTGAATTTTAGTAGGGGAGTTTATGGTTTGTTGAAAGTTAGAGATTGAGGTGAAAGTTGGGTTTGGGAGATATGCAGGCGTTCCAATCAATATTAAAGTCTCCTAAGACTTATAAAAGAAAACACCATTTATGTGCAATAAAATCAACACGCCCACAAAATGCACCAATCACGTTGAACCAACAAGGTACTAACCCACTAAACACTACTAAAATAAATTGTGTTTGCCTCTTCTTTAAAACAAGAATAATCAAAAAATATATATTATTAAAACAAATGTAAAAATGAAAATAAAACCACCTACACTTGAAAATACAAAACCATTTGCAAAAAAAGGCCAGTATTAAAAACAATTAGCTTATCTCCTGAGCTCACTTAATAGTGAAATACTGTCATTTCCAGGGGGACTGGTTGCATCCAGTCTTAACTGCCACAACATCTCCTTGTACAGCAACTTACTTTTCCAGTCTCGTTCAAGGACTAAAAACTTGAATTTGTTGGGACCAGAGCATTTTAATACATGCAGTCTCCTGTGTATGGAGCAGCCCCCACTTGTTCAAAGACTAAAAACTTGAATTTGTTGGGACCAATGCATTTTAATACATGTCTGGCGAGGGCGCTTTTATTGTCCATCTTTTGTATGCTGTAAAGATGTTGATAAATTCTCTTGTTTGTGGCATTGTCTGGCCTATATAAAATGCCTCGCAGTGGTCACAGCAAGCTAAATAAACAACTCGTTCAGAGCAGCAGTTGAATCTAGACCCTTCCAGTATTTGTTGATCTTAGAGTAAAGGCTCTCAGTGCAGTTGGTATCTGTAAAAACTACACTGTTGACACCTATAACATTTTTCAGTGGACGGGAATGAGGATATAAAGTTAAGGGAAAATTGTATTCATTTATTTTATATTTGTTGACCGGGTTTGTCCGACTGGGCTACAAATGCCCATTTTCAGCTGAGGCCCGAGGAGAAAAGCTCCAACAGAAAATAGAAATTTTACATATTGAATACATATAGAAATACATTCATTAGGACCACAGATGACTGCATTACAGTGCCACACATTACATTCATCAGTACCACACATTATTGCATTATAGTGTCGTACATTAAACTGTGGCAAGTGAAATACATAGAACTACATTCATCAGAGAGATACAGTCATAATTACATATTATATACATAATAGTGCAATAGTTACATAGCTGAAATATTTTAGTAGTTATGTTTGTACAGTGGTGTACCAAGAGGAGAAGATAAACTAGTAAGTTTGTTTATTGAAGGGAAGGAAGAGAGAAGAGAAGTAGAAGGTTATAGGGGAGTGTTTACGGGGATAATTACATTGGCAGGTCCATTTTTCATGAAGGTATATTTTTGTAGCAGTTTTGAATTGATTGGGATGTTCAAGGGATTTTATATCTAGTGGTAGGCTATTCCAGGCCTTGGAAGGGTTAAAGCTATAGATTAGGTGACCCATTTTGGTTCTTGGTTTGTAGATTTTTAGTAGGCCTTGTTCAGAACTGCGGAGTAATCTAGTGGGTAAGTAATGAGCAATTAGAGATGAGATAGTTTGACAGAAAGAGGGTTTGTAGAGAATGGAATGAATAATCTGAAACTGATTATACCGAAGCAGGTTAGGTAATTCTAGCCAATTTAGTTCTTTTAGTGAGAGATAGTAATGGGACTTGTAAGAATTCTGGGCAGCAAATCTGGCAATCCTGTTAAAAGTTGTTCTCTCCAAGATGCTTTTAATATTGTGTCTTCTCTTGTATGTGAAGGATAGTTTCTGCAAGCCTAGTACTTTCATCACTTTCAAAACTGGCCAGCACTTGAGCACACATTTTGTATACCCTTCACATCTAAAGAATACTGTGAAACCATGTTATGGCCACAACCAATTTTGGATGAACCAGAGCAACCAAACCAAGTTTTATAATGGGACCATATTTTACTTGTCTGTGGCTCCACACCTCAGATTCTATGGAGTTGACCAATGCTTCTGGATATCCTTGGTCAAAAAACGTTTTTCTAAAATTAAAAACACGTTGCGGCAGTTATCATTGTTAGAATTGAGCCTGGAAACTCTAATAAGCTGGCTCTTAACCACAACTGTTATTTGATGAAAGGGGTGAAAACTAGAAAAAAACAAAAAACTATTACAAAATGTAGGTTTTCTATATATCGTTGCTTCAAAACAATCACCTAGGTGACGCATGCTCTTAATGTCTAAAAAAGTAATCTCAGTTACACCCACGGGAGATGTAAACCTCAGAAATCTGGTACTATTCTCCATTTGAACAAGTAATTCCATAAAATCATCTTCACTACTTTTCCAAAGAAACAACAAATCATCCAAATAACAAAAATAAGCAATGCAATGCATATATAAGGAAAAGTTAAATAAAACATCCAATTCACATTTTAACAAAACCCTATTAGCAAAGTTGGAGGCACACGAGGCCCCCATGGCAGCACATGAAAGTTGCTTGTAAAATTCACCACAAAAAGTAATAAAATTGTTTGACAAAATAATATCCATAAATTTGTGTATTAAAGTCTCCTCATTAACTGTTAAATTACCAAACTTATGTACCACCTGGTCAAACCAAGAGAGGCTTTCATTATGTGGTATAATGGAAAAGACACTTTTTTAATATCACAAGTAACAAAATAAACTTCACACCTGACATCAGTATGTCTTAACTTGTCCAACAGATCCCATGACTGTTAATAATATGTGAAAAACCCACAAATAGATTCTTAAATTTTAAATCAATAAATTTGGCCAAAGGTTTAGTAACAGAACCAGCCGAAGCCACAATGGTATGCAAAGGAGGATCATTGACATTACTGTGTAACTCGGGTATTCTGAAAATCTGTGGTATAATATGATCCTGAAACCTTAAATATTCGTACAAATCAAAAGAAATAGAGTCAAATAAAAGAAGTTTGTCCAATACAACCTTAATGCCAGTGTATGCTATATTTATTTCATTAATAGACACTGTGTTGTACGTATTGGTGTCACCCAATAGGTTGCTCATACGATCATTGTAATCCACTCTATACATCCAGCCAACACCCCCATCCGGTTTCATACATCTGATTTCCCTATTTTTGGAAATTGATGACAAAATGTATTGATCTTCCAATGAAAGGTTTTAATAACGATCTAATGTCCTATTATCAGGTAAGGCCCGAATGTCCTGTTCACACAATTTCTAACAAGTTGCACTTTTGGAGAAGGGGGGGGGGGGGTTGGCGAGGCTGCTTATTTTGAACTCAGGAGCCCAATTTAAATAATTTTCATCTGAGACCAACAAAAGTTGTAAATTCAGTTTTCTTATAAACATTTTTACATCTAATAACGTATGTTCAAGATTGGCTCTACCAGCAGGTGCAAAATTAAAACCTTTTAAATATAATGCACGGTGGGCTGAGCCAACACTAATGTCTGTATAATTGCATAAATTGAACCCAAAGTACGAGCTAATACTGGCAGAACCTTTAGAAGTCATCAAATGTACATTATCAATTACAGAAGCGATCTGCACTTCTTCCCCCTCGATTTCCTTTTCTGTTGTAGCTGGAAACTGACCTTCCCTCGATAGTCCTGTTGTCTCGGTACTCAAACTGTTGAAATATTCCAATTTGTCAGGCGCTCTGACCTCCTTAAAGGGACCACATGTACAAGGGCACCCCCCAAAGGTTGTTGCTGAGAACTAATACGTTCAACACTCAAAGACACTTTCTTTTCTATTACTACCGGGGAGGTTTCGGTACACATTATTAGCCTGGTAATCATTGTCATCCCGAAGGAGTTTCCTCTCCTTACTATGTTTAGAACATGCCAGTCTTTTGTCAACCTTGAAAAAAGTCTGATTAAATGTCTTTATATTGCAAAAAACCAGGTCTGTAGTAATAGCTTTAACCAATTGATTGATTGAATTCATCTTTGAGTTCTCGCATGCATCTCTTATTTTCTTTGATAATGAGTTTTACCAAATTAGGACCTGCCCAGTCAAAGAGTTCAAGTAGTTGACAATGAAATGTGTTTTGGTCCACTTTTTCACTTGGCGGGTTATTTTCTTGTTTGTTAATTTGTTTTGATTTTGAGTTTTACCAGTCTTGTGTTTTGGATTTTTGCTTTCCAGCAACCCGTTACAATGGTCAGTCGATCTCAGGATTTATTTAATAGTTCTTGTTCCCTGTCTTTGTCCGAGAATATTGATTTAACCTTGCTGGTGCAACAGCAACTCAGCACATCACCCAAATACTGTTACGGAACAATGCAACATTGGTTAACAACGGAGGTGGTAGTGCAAAAGCACCTGGAGCCACCAATGACCATTATGGTAATGGAAGTGATAAAATAGAAGATTTCACTTATGTCACTCGGATTAATAAGTAGTTGGACAGTACTGGTGGCTCTGTTCCAGTACCTGTTTCACGAGCCTATGTGCTCCACATGCAATCTTGGTTAATGTCTTTCTATCAGTATTTTTTTTTTGTATTGATAAATGCATTTAATAATTATTATCTTTGCCAAGCTTATGTTGTGGCTGAAAAGGGTCCTGGGACCAGTTCACTTTCTTGGTTACCAAAGTATAAATAAATGTGAAATAGAAAAAAGGAGGGGGAACATGACAGAAATTATTGAGGAACTAGTAAAGAACATTTTAGGTCTGCATCATTCATGAGAGAGAAAAATCCTCCCATTGAAGGCATTGGGAAGTAGCAGACAAACTACGTTTAGAGTCCTACTACTTGTCACATGTAAATGTACAGCAAGGATTATTTACTGCAGTGAGAGTTTTCACACTGCAGCATGAGAGTATGGGGGAGGGTTTATCAAGTTTAAGACTACAAAAGACTCCTCTTACAAAAAAACTGTTTTTTTATCGCCTTTCTTTTGCTGCAAGTAGCTAACAGCTATTTATAGTATAGAACAAGCTCTGGCAGTCAGATAAGAGGCACAGTCAGGTAAACGGAGAAGCAGCTCTTTTACAGAAGGTGTGTTTAGATGAAGGTGCTTCACAGTGCTGCCATTATATTTTAATGGCATGAGAAAACAGCACCACTTCCTTATGTCTGGCATGAGTCATATAAAAAAAAAACTAATGTCTTTCGGCTTTTCCCAATTAGGAGTCACCTCAGCAGAACTGTGGTCTGCAGTGGATTTTTACGGAGCCCAGGTGCCAGGCCGACACCCAATCTTCAAAGAAGGCACACCCATTCACACATGCACCTATCTGCATGTCTTTAAATGTCACTCGACCGTTGGGAGGACATGCAGACTCCACACAGAAGACGCTCCAGCTGAGAATCGAACGGGAGAACCTTGCTGTCAGGCGACAACTCTAACCGCTGCTTGAAATGTATTTATTTATTTATTTTATATTTGTTTACCAGGAAAGTCCTACTGGACACGTCCATTTTCAGCGGAGGCCCAGGGAGAAAAGCTTCACAGTTACCAAAAATTAATATATGTGACATTTACACAGTACAGATATTAATATAGTAATAGTACATTTGTACAAGAAAACTGTGATTTCATATGTAAACCACTGTAATGAATATGTCATTTTACACCATAAACAGTAAAGATAACACACAGAAGAGTATACACCACAGTAGTGGAGTTAGGTATAATTAGATAGTATTCAGACAGTAGCTTATTTACAATAGAGTGGGTTTAGAAGTAATTAGGCAGTAGTAGATGTAGAATGTGATAGATGGTTGACAGTGGTAACTTGACAGATATAAGTCAGCCATGGTATAATAAGCTTGGTAGGTGGGGGTAGGGTTATATGCAATATTAACTTGAAGAGAGTGCTGGTTTTAGTCTAGTCAAGGGTATTGCAGGGGCATAGCCACTTGTTTATTAGGTGAGTTTTTTTTAGCGATGTTTTAAATTGAGAGAGGGTCGGGGTGGATGATATTCCATTTGGTAGTGAATTCCAGACTTTGCCTATATAGTTTGAGAATAGTGATTCCTCGGCTGAATTTCTAGCTGACTCAGTTTTGATAAGTGGTTTATTGGTGGAGCGTACATTTTAGAGTTGGTATATGGTGGTAGAATATTTTGGAGTGCGGGTATTCTTTCCCTTTGGTAGAATATCTTATGGGCTACAGTTAGTTGGTTATATAGTAGGAGATTTAGGACTTCTAGTCAATTGAGTTTTTTAATGGGGGTACAGTGGTGAGTTCTAATGGGGGTACAGTGGTGAGTTCTTGATGGGGAATTGGTGAAGTATCTAGCAGTTTTATTGTAGTGGGCTTCAAGCTTGGCTAAATCTGTTTTTCTAAGGTTAGTGAGTATGGGGAATGCATAAAGTAGTGTTTATCAAATGCATTCGGACGGTTTTGGCTTTAGTGTAATTTGTAAAGAATTGTTTATTCCTATATAAAGTTCCATTTTTTTAGGAACTTTTTTTCCAGTTTGAGATATGTGGATGTCAAATCTCATATTGCAGTCAGTTTCTATGCCTAGTAGCTTAGTATGGGGTGAGGGGGAAATGGGTGTATTATCTAATGAAGTTAAGTTAAAAGTACATGGAGATGCGTATGCTTTGGTGGGCTGAAAGATCATAAGTTTGTTTATTTTGGGGTTAAGAATTAACTGAGAGTTGGTTAACCAGGTTTCCATTGCTAGGAAGGATAGTTGTGTTACTTTATGAAGTTCTTCTATGGTAGCAGCTGCACAGATGACTGTAGACTCTGCGTACTGAATGACCAATGCTTGTGGGACTGAGGTATACAGGTTATTGGTGAAGATAGAGAAGAGTAATGGCCCTAAAATTGAGCCTTGTGGAACGCCAAGTGTTACGGGAAGAAGGGATGATATTGTTTATTGCCAATGTACAGCTTTCTGACGCCCGGATAGGTAGCTCTGGAGCCAGGCAAAGGTAGATTGGGACATGTTAAGGTCAGAGAGGACATTCAAAGGATTGCTGTGAGAGACCATATCAAAGGCTTTTGACAGGTCTAAGAATATAGAGGATACATAGTTACCATTATTTCTCTGGAGGTTGATTATGTTTGTAAATGACATTAATGCGGTAGTTGTACGATGAAATGGTCGAAAGCTATGCTGGGTATTGGTTAGTAGTTTATTAGTTTGCAGATAATCTGTGATTTGTTAATGGACAATTCTTTTAAGAATTTTAGAGAGTGGATAAAGGATTGCTATGGGTCAGTAGTTTGAAAGGTCAGTAGAAGGGGCCTCCTTTTTGTAGCGGTATTATATATGAGATTTTCCAGATGTTGGGGACTTGGTTTTCAATTAAGGATCTGTTAACAAGGATGGCTATAGGATAGGCGGTGGCATCAGTGGTTAATTTTAGAACATCTGCTGGTAAGTTGTCTACTGCTAGAGTGGTTAGCTTTATTTTGTTAGTAGTTTTTTGATAATGTTTATTGATACTCGTTGCAGTGAGAACATGGTTTTATTATTGTCTGATAGGGAATTGGTTGAGGTAGAGGAGAGGTTTTGTTTTTTAGAGAGTGCTAGTATAGTCTCGGTAAAGTATGTATTAAATTGAGTGGCAAAATTGTCAGTATAGGAGGTGGAGTGGTGACTTTACCTGGTTGGAGGATCTTGTTTATGGCTGCCCAGAATTTCTGTGGGTTATTATGGTGCTTGATTTGGGCTTTGGAGTAATGTATTTTATCCTGTTTAATGTGTTTTTTTTATTGATTTCTTAGTTCACGATAGGTTTGAAGTGCTGAGTGTGATTTGGTTGTTTGCCAGTGTTTCCAGGCTTTATCTCTTGTCCTTAGTAGGGATCTAAACAAAATAAAATGGAAAATACTACATCCAATACCCTGAAGTAGAAAGCACATTTACTAATACATTTAGTGCTTTCATCTCAAATGAGAGACTTCATCAGAATACAAACATACCAATTAACCACATTTAAATATAGATTAAAACCAGTGACATCACAAACCCTGTAATCATGTTAAAGAAACAAAATCCTACTAAACTTGAAATACAATAATAAACTTATAAAATAAATCCATCATGCATTTAAATATTTATAGCCCCTCTGTTATTGGAAAGAGCCAGTGGGTTATAAAATGGAGTAACCAAATACAAATAAAAAAATTATATATATAATTTTGTAAATGCAATTTTAAAGTATTTATATATACTAGTATAAATAACAGTTTTGAGTGAATTTCTAATATATATATGTATTTTTATAAGTATACAATATTATGAACATATGTAAAAAGATTTCATCTTATGGTTTTATGATATTTAAATATTTAAATGTATGATGGATTTATTTTATAAGTTTATTATTGTATTTCAAGTTTAGTAAGATTGTGTTTCTTTAACATGATTACAGGGTTTGTGATGTCACTGGTTTTAATTTATATTTAAATGTGGTTAATTGGTATGTTTGTATTCTGATGAAGTCTCTCATTTGAGATGAAAGCGCTAAATGTATTAGTAAATGTGCTTTGTTTTCCTACTTCAGGGTATCGGATGTAGTATTTTCCATTTAATTTTGTTTGGTTTTGCTTTAGTTTCGGTTTTATTTGTCTTAGTAGGGAACTAGTTTCTTTAGTTAACCATGGGGCAGAGTTAGATTTGACTCTTACAGTTCTTTGGGGGCTTGGGCATCTAGGAGAGACAAGGTGGTATTAAAATAGTGTATTCTAGGGAATAGGTATTCTGGGAAGAAGGAAGGAAAGCAAGAAAATAAGATCACATTGCCAAGGCAGGCTCCATTATCCGCCATTTTAAGAGAAACACATTAAAATTGTAAAAGAAGCACTTGTAGTGATTTTGAAGCATTAAAATAGCTCAGAAACAAAGATACAATGAAAAAAATATGTGTTTTGAGTTCTAAGGTAGAGTTTTCTTTTATCATTGAGAAAACAAATAAGACTTTTTAGTAAAACAACTATATAAGTTTGTCTCTTCAAGCAGACAACCTTTTTTTTTTTTTTTTTTTTACAAGAGATGCTACATAGGGGGCATGTTCCAAAAGGCATTCAGTTTTTGAAATACCCCAAGGTGTTGAGCCCAACAGCATTTTTATTGTCAACTATTTGAACTCTTTGACCAGGCCAGTCTTGATTTGGTAAAACTCATTATCAAAGAAATTGAGAGATGCATGCAAGAACTCAAAAGATGAAATCAGTTGGTTGAAGCTATTACTAATGAGCTGTTTTTTTCCAAAATATAAAGACTTATTTAATCAGGTTTTTTTCAAGGTTGACAAAAGACTGGCACTCTCTAAAAGCAGGAAGTAGAGGAAACTCCTTTGGGATGACAATGATTACCAGGTTAATAATGAATGCCCAAAACCCCCAGTAGTAATAGAAAAGAAAGTGCCTTGAGTGTTGAATGTATTGGTTCAGAGCAACAGCCTTCGGGGGAAGCTCCTGTAGATGTGGTCCCTTTAAGGAGGTTGGAGCACCTGGCAAATCGAAATATTTCATTAAGTTGGGCACCGAGACAACAGGACCATCAAAGGAAGACCAGTTTCCAGATACAACAGAAGAGGAAATCAAGGGGGAAGAAGCGGAGATAGCTTCTGTAATCAATGATGTACATATGATGACTTCTAAAGGTACTGTGTCAGTATTAACACATACTCTGGGTTCAGTATATACAATTATGCAGACATTAGTGCTGGCCCAGCCCACCATGCATTATTTTTAAAAGCTTTTAATTTTGCACCTGCTGGTAGAGCCAATCTTGACTATACACTATTAGACCTAAAAATGTTTACAAGAAAATTGAATTTACAACTTTTGTTGGGCTGAGATGAAAATTATTTTAAATGAGCCTCCTAGGTTCAAAAGGAGCAGCCTCACCATCCCCCCCTCCCTTGCCTCATACTGCAAGTTTTTCAGAAATTGTGTGAACGGGACATTCGGGCCTTACTTGATAATAGGCCATTAGATGGTTATTATAACCTTTCGTTGGATAATCAACACATTTTGTCATCAATTTCCAAAAATAGGGAAACTAGATATATGAAACTAGACAGGGGGGGGTCTGGTGATTATGTATACAGTGGATTACAATGGTTGTATGCGCAACCTATTGGGCGACACCAGTGTGTACAACAGAGTGTCTATTAATGAAATAAATATAGCATACTCTGGCATTAAGGTTGTATTGGACAAACTTTTTATTTGATTCTGATCTTTAGATTTGTATGAATATTTAAGGGTTCAGGATCCTATTATATCAAGAATTTTCAGAGTATCCAAGTTGCACAGTAATGTCAGTGAATCCACCTTTGCTTCTCGTTGTGGCTTCAGCCGGTTCTGTTACTGAACCTTTGGCCAAATTTATTGATTTAAAACTTAAGAATCTATTTGTGGGTTTTCCACATATTTACTTGTGAGGCCTGTTGGACATGTTACGACATATTGATATCAGTTGTGAAGTTTTGTTTGTTATTTGTGATATTAAGTCTCTTTTCTGTTATACCACATGATGAGGGCCTCACTTGGTTTGACCAGTGGTACAAAAGTTTGGTAATTATAACTCACAAATTTATGGATATTATTTTGTCAAACAATTTTATTACTTTTTGTGGTGAATTTTACAAGCAACTTTCAGGTGTTGCCATGGGGGCCGCATGTGCCCCCACCTTTGCTAATGGGGTTTTGTTAAAATGGGAATTGAATGTTTTATTTCACTTTTCCTTATTTAAGCATTCTGTATTGCTTATTTTCGGTATTTGGATGATATGTTGTTGCTTTGGAAAGGTAGTGAAGATGATTTTATGGAATTACTTGTTCATATCAAGAATAACACCAACTTTTTGAGGTTTATATCTCACACAGATTAATTTTTTAATATCTCAAACAGATTAATTTTTTAGACATTAAGATCATGTGTCACCTAGGTAATGTTATTGCAACAGCGATGTATAAAAAGCCTACATTTTGTAATAGTTTTTTGTTTTTTTCTAGTTGTCACCCCTTTCATGAAATAAGGGGTGTGGTTAAGAGTCAGTTTATTAGAGTTTTCAGGCTCACTTGTAATGATGAGAACCGCCACCACCAGTTTTTAATTTTAGAAAACATGTTTTTTGACCGAGGATATCCAGAAGCATTGGTCAACTCCATAGAATCAGGTGTGGAGCCACAGAGAAGGAAATATGGTCCCATTATAAAACTTGGTTTGGTTGCTCTGGTTCATCTAAAATTGGATGTGGCCATAACATGGTTTCACAGTATTCTTTAGATGTGAAGGTTATAGAAAATGTTGTGCTCAAGTACTGGCTGGTTTTGAAAGTGATGAAAGCACTAGAGTACCAGGCTTGCAGAAACCATCCTTCACATACAAGAGAAGACCATATTAAAAACCTCTTGGAGAGATCTTCCCTTAACTTTATATCCTCGTTACCGTCCACTCAGAAATGTGGTAGGTGTCAACACTGTAGTTTTAGTTTTGTCAAAATTGTTTGACAAAATAATATCCACAATTCTAAAGACATGCTTCTGGAGCATTTCTCCCCGGGCCTCCGCTGAAAACAGGATCTGTGGAACTAAAAAATTATAGATACCTACTACACTGAGAGTCTTTTCTCTAAGATCAACAAATACAGGAAGGGGGCTAAATTCAACTGCTGCCCTGAGTGAGTTGTTTAATTAGTTGCTGTGACCACTGCGAGCCATTTTATATAGGCAAGACAATGCCACAAATGAGAATTTACCAACATCTTTACAGCATACAAAAGATGGACAAAAAAAAGTGCCCTTGCCAGACGTGTTAAGATGTGTTGATCCCAGCAAATTCAAGTTTTTAGTCCTTGAACAAGTGGGTGCTGCTCCATACTCGGGGGATTGGAAAAATAAGTTATTGTACAAGGAGATGTCAGGGTAGTTAAGACTGGATGCTACTAGTCACCCTGGAATTTATGATAGTAGTTCAATATTAAGTGAGCTCAGGAGACAAGCTAATTGTTTTTAATACTGGCCTTTTTTACAAAGGGTTTTGTTTTTTCAAGTGTCGGATGTTTTATTTTCATTTTTACATTATTTGTTTTAATATTCATTTTTTAATTATGCTTGCTTTAAAGAAGAGGCAAATACAATTTATTTTAGTAGTGTTTGGTGAGTTAGTACCTTGTTGATTCAACGTGATTGGTGCATTTTATGGGCATATTCATTTTATTGCTTATAAATGGTGTTTTCTTTTATAATGATTTGGTTCTGATGATGTCTTAACACTAGAATAAAGACAAAAGTGCTTAACCATATTTTTATGGATTTCTTGGCTTTTGGTCCCTTTTTCGCTTGGCAGGTTGTTTTCTTTCTTGTTTGTTAATTTGTTTTGGTTTTGAGTTTTACCAGTCTTGCTTTTTGGATTACAGCAACTGTAGAATTGCACTATGCCAGGAAAAATGGAAATCACCAAGATAGTGCAATTTGATTCTTTAGTGTAACATTCATGAAATTGCACACTAGCGATCAAAAGAAAGAGCAGAAAGTTAGTGTAGCAATGTTAAGACTGGCACCTCCTTAGCAACCTGAGTAAAGGAGCAGAGGTGGGTTGGAATGCAGTCACTTTTGTTCCCATTGAGCCTTTGAGTGGTAGTGGTGTGCACCAAGGCTGTAAGAGCTAAGGCAGTTTTCTTTGCCATACAAGTTGAGAAAAGGGAGTTGTGACCAGAGCCCATTCCATGTAGACAACCAGACCATGGTGAAGTATGTGGTCAGATGAGGTGGCATTTATATCTGTTATCTGAGCAGAAAATGAAGTAGGTCTGGAAGGGGGTCATAAATCATCTGTTATCTGTTTACCTCTGAGAGAATGAGAATGTACTGGCAAACTTGTTTGATAAAAAATGTTTCAGTCCCCTCCAGGAGTGAGGATAGGGAAACTCTGTTTTGATAACTGTCTTTTTTGATCTCTTTGTGTGTGGCACTGTTGACCAACCTGGTCAATACTTTGGAGACTGTAGCCTTCCCCAGTATTCCGCTCAGTTCATGAGATGCTGGGCACACTCTTCCTTTCCTGCCAGGGATTTTCCAGTATCTCTTTCCATTTTTCCCTGTGATTTCACACATTCAAATTAAACTGGAAGAAGCGCAATGCTCCTTATTTTCATCCAGAATTGACCAAGTAGTGTGTGGTTGTAGGTTGACAGGTCTTTGGAAGTGCAGAAAACTGTCCAACTACAAACCAAAGGAAGCCTTCAGTGGTAGGGGGAAAACAGTCCATCTAAGGTACTGGCTATTCCTTTCTGTCCCCTGCTTCCTGTGAAGCTTATGTCAGGTAGTTCAGAGTCTGTTTAAGCTGTCAGAAAGCAATCTATCTTCGGCTTAGTTTGCCAAGTGGATACGTTTCTCTAAACTAGGCAGATGTATTGTGTACTGTTTCATCTGGTTACTTTACAGGAGATTCCAACCAGTCTGAGGTTTCCGTTCAACCTGGGACTTAGTTATTCCACAGATGGAGAACAGGCTTCTGCCATTTCTGTGGATCATAACTTTGTGAAGGCAGAACTGTGACCCATTACCTGCTTGTCGAGTAGTTCCTGTCATTCCTTTTGAAGTTGCTTTGCCAGATCAAAAGTTCATCTCTTAGAGGACACCTTTCTTGGTGGTCACTTCCTGTGCTGTAGGATTTTAGCGCATCAGTTTTCTTTATTTGTGGGAGGCACTATGTGTTATGTCAAAAACATCTGGGGTCCATTAAGACTAGCCCACACTTCCTTCCAGAAATAGACTTAAACCTGTCTTTAAACCATTCTGTTTATCTCCTTGTTTCCTTTTTTAGCCAGAATTCAGGAGAACAGAGCCATTCATTCCCTTTATGTGCACTGCTACCTCTGATTGTGCATAAAGAATATTCATGAATGTAGGTAGCTAACCCAACATTTTGCCACGTTTGCTCCAACTAAGGATGGACTGTCTGTGACTAAAGTTTACTGCTTTATTTTTATTACAGCAGCTTTATGAAATATTTACACAAAAAACACGGGACATCAAGAAATAAAAGCTAACTTGCAGATTAGGTCAGCCTGCAGATATAACAACTGACCAGTCCAATTAATGTGTGCAATATTAAGTATTAACACATGTCAAAAACAGCATAATTTTTCACTGGTTTGTGTATTGTCCATATCTGCCACTGACTTGTCTTTCTCCTGGTGTGCTGCTCAAGTCAAGAATGAACAGACCATGTTAATGGCTACAATAATCCGCAAACCGACACATTTCATTTTTTTTTAAATGAACCTGTAGATCCTTTTCTGTTAGTTCTTGCAGATTCATTTCTCCCTTGTGTTATAATGACCCAGTCTGGCCTGCTTGCTGTGTTCATCCATAAATAAAGATTTTCACACATTAGTTGTTTGAGCTTCTTCCAGTAAGTGGCAGTGTAGGTATGTTTTAATGCATGTAGCTGCAAAATCCAGTTTGCGATTAAAAACTGAAGCTGTCTAGGGAAGAATGTTCAACAGTGAAGAATAAGCTGAGAACATATGTATGCTTTCCATTGAGCAAACTAACCACTTTCTCAGTTAAATGTTCCCACATTCATCTGCACTACAACAGCTTCAAACCCAACTCAGGAATCTTTCCACTCCATTGAAGAAACAGTCTGTAATTGTCAATTAAACCCTAAGAAGACCAAACTTATTTTATTCATACCTAAAAATACTCAACAACAAATCTGTCTTCACCATTACGTCTGACCAAACCAGAATTTACCAGGTTCCTGTATGTCAACATAGAGGATGTCATAAAATGTGACCACCACATAAAGAAAACTATCAGCAAAATGTACAAAAAGCATTGCACTCTGTACCAAGCAACCTGACGTAAGCAAACCACTGCCTGTACTTTACTGTTACCCAGCCTTCCATGTGCTGCTCCTGTATTTGTCACTCTGAAAGCTATCCAAATAACCTTGCTAGAAAAATGCAGCTAAAATAGTTAAATTTGCAGCTGATATGCCTTTTCGATCCCATCACTGCAAGGTACTAAAACAATTACATTGCTTAGAATTGCCTCTCTGTCTTAATATTCATGCAACTAAAACTGTTCAGTTTCATTTTCCTACCTGAAAAATGCCAGTCTCTAAAAAAAATAAATAAATAAATAAATAATCCAGTCTTACCCCCTTTCTAGGAGTCTTTGCTCTACTAACAAATTCCTACTGCACACAAAACAGATAATACTGTGGATGACTCACTGTATTCCACTCACATCCCTAAAGTTTGGACTTCCATTGCTCTCTCACTCAGGCAAATTAACAACCTGAAATCCTTCAAGCTACCTCTGAAAACAGCACCTAAAGGTCTTATGGTTTTGTTAATGCTCCATACCTGGCTAATTCCCCTAATGTAGCCTTATCCACTCTAGCCCATCCAGTTCACATTTGACTGCGTGGCTAGTAATCTTCTATCATTGCTGTACTGTTATGTCTACTTGCCACATATACTGTGGCATACTCTCCACAATTGTACATTATGAAAGTTCACTTTACCACTCTCTTACTAATATAAAGTATAAAATATTATGGGTCAAAACTTTTAGTCTAAATACTCCTTCAGATCTACCTTTTATTTCTCTTATGTTAATGCCTTGGTTATTACTGTAGCAAGTGTATATGCTCACATAAGGCCCAGCACCCTTATGTCTAGAAGAGTTAGAATTGGTATGGAAGATTAAACTAAATGCCTATAATTATCCTGGGTTGAATGAAACATGCTCTATAAGCAGCATTCTTAAGTTAGAGTCTTAGGCGATGATGCCATGACTAATATTAGGTAGTTGTTTTTTAAAAACAGTATGCACTAAATGCAGAGTATATTAAGTTCATTATATCATGTCCATTCATTTTTATTGTTGTTGTTTTGTTTAAAGCACGATATTTCAGTATTTTGTATTGTGCTGATAGTTATATAAATTATTTTTATTGGTGGTAATTTTGTAAGTAGTGTAGTTGACTTTAGGAAAGTGGTTAAGTATGCGAGTGCTGTGATTGGTCTAACAGTAGCAGCTGTGACTATTTATACGTTTTTAAAAGAAAAATGGTTTCTGAAGAAGTATGCTCATTTTAGCAAATGAAAAGTGCTTAAAATAAACAGTTTTTACTTAGCCTTTGCTGGTTTTTGCTGTTGACGTGATACAGTGACCACATTTTACCTGTATATGCTCACATGTATTTTGTCAGCATTTCCTTTTTTTTTTTCTCTAACGTGCTTAAATATTTTTTTTTCTTTTTATTCATTCTATGGTCAAATAACTCATTACAGTTGTATATAACTTTCTCTCTGTTTATTTTGGAGGTTTTCTCCCTGGGTCTCCACTGAAAAGAGGTTTTCCACTCAGTTGGACTTTCCTGTTCAGTAAACAAATAAATAAAAGGAGAACATTCCAAAATTTATAGAACTTGGCAACATTTTGGTCTCTGCAGTCAGAACAGACTGGATCATCGGAGACAGCCTTTTGAACATTTCTCAGTGCTCAGTACTCACTGAAAAAAGCCTGTTAGGTACCAATAAATGCAAAGACACTCCTGATTCTAAACTGCATTGTTTAGACATTGCT